>NC_056739.1:1373348955-1373653955 GCF_019279795.1 Protopterus annectens
TAATAAATAAATAAATAAATAAATAAACAAACCGGCAGAAGAAAAGCTTTTGTTTGTGGATTCGGGGCAGGCACATTTCAGTAAGTGCTAGAGATTGGCTCCTCTAGGAAGCTGATCTTTAGTGCTTACTTAACAGTCATTCACAGAAATCCTAAGCTAGTTCTTGTAATAACAAATCACAAAAAAGAAATAAGTACAGTGTCCAAATGTGTCTCCCTGAAATTCAACAAAATCCAAGAACCACAAGGGAAAAATAATACTCATCTAATCATGAAAATGTAATATACGTGTATATTAAATTTTCATGATTATCTGAGTGGTTGTGTTTTTCCTTGCTGTACTTGGGTTCTTGTAATAACTGGAGGAAAAAAATAGATGACTAGGTAATTTCTGTAGGCAGCATGTACTGCTGCCACTGCCCTCAGATACAATACAACCAGTATCCTGCCAGGATTTACAATAAGAATGGAAAAGAAAAACTTTTCTTGACAATTGGAAGCAGTCACCTACCTCATAGTAAGAACTTGAGCTCTGCTCTTTTAGGTAATTGCTAAGTTGTGCTTCCTTTTGTGTACTTGCTATTGTGCTCTCATTCACAACCATCTTCATTCTGAGCCATGTGCAAGGGTAAAATTAAAAAAAAAGTGAATTGATTAATAATAACTTAAGGGAAAAAAAGATGAATTGATTGTTTCTGTGGGCAATATGTTCTCACAATATTTTAAAAAATGCCCGTAAGGCAAAACATGTTCCTAACGATTGAGAGACTTTGTTCCACAGCTCCAGTTATCATTTGGGGACCTATTGCTGCAATTTACTGTTATCTACTACTCGATCAGTATAATAATTAAGTTAAAAAAAAAAAAGGAAATAAGAACTATAAGATTGTGAAAATCAGTAGGAACTATTGCAGCAATTTTGGAATTCACATAAGAAAGCAAAGCATAAATGGGACAGGATACTCTGAGAGAAAAAAAAAACAATACAGATGTGAGCAGGGACTGATTGCGATGTTACAAATTGGGTGTTGATGTTTACATTTCAGCCTGAGGCAAGTAGCTATACTTTGATTCCTAAAGTCGCTGTACCCTTTTAATATTGTTCTTCTGCCTCTTATTACCTTCCATTGCATGCACTTTCCATTTTTTCTTGTTTGCATGCCTTTCTCAGATGTGGTACCTCACTATAGTTAGACGTAGTGCTTTAATAGACATGTGGAAATATGTAGAAATGTATGAAAATGTTTATTGAGCTAATTGTGAAAACAATGATTAGTTACCAACAGTCAATCACTGCTTAAGCAGTTTCTGCTTGGGTGACAACAGTGGTTCACTGTGTGTAGTCTTTTTTCTCTTCTCCACAGTTGTTGCCTTGTGGAGTTGATATATTTAAATAAGTGGATGCAGGAGGCAAGGCCACCCACATGGGCAGTAATGGGAGCTTGCTCCATTTAAAAAGTATTTTAAGGTACTTGCCTCTATATGATATTGTCTACTGATTGTGATTTAACTAAATTATTATTCTGCAACATGAGTTTTCAACCAAGTTTTCAGTGCTTTGAAATTCAACCAAATATGATTTCAGTGAAAACATATAAAATGATCTGAACACCCCTACACATTCCGTAACCTAACACTGTGCAGTTTTATCATGACAAATAATTCAACAGATTTTAATAAAAATTACCACAAAACTAACAGGATGGAAATTTTAGAACTCTGCTATGAAGCTTGAGAATGTGTAGTGGGTAAAATGTTGATATAAAAAAGGTGAAATTCAGTGTGATGATTGTATTTGTATAGATTACATACAACTAAACAGCTGGATCTCTGGGTCTAGATATTTTATGACTGTAAGCAAGCAGATTTAGCATAGTGCATTAGGGAAATGTAAGCCATAAAAAACAAGACAGAGAGAACAGGCAAGGAGCCAAGGTAGTTGAAAGGATTGCTCATGTCACTGTGCAATTATTGTTATTTGATATGCCTGTTATTAAACAGTATTGTCTGCAATGCTGGGTAGAGCTGTATATTTATTTAATCTCACTTAACAATATAATACCACTAGACTTCTGGCCATTTCCAATAACAACCCTGAAGGACTTACCTGCATATATGTCTCATTCACAGTTGTGTAATATGTAAGTGAAAACCATGAGACCTGCACCCAAGTTTGCAGAATATAAAGCATTCCCAGGTCAGTACCATAATCTCCAAGTCACAGTAAAACAGGATCTGCATAGTCCTGGATGGTGTATAACTTCCATTTTATTTCTTTTGTCAAAATAAATCTCTTCAGCACTTGTTATGGGTAATGCAATGGGTACTATTTTTCAGAAAACACAGCTATGATTTATATAAATATACATTAGTATGTATGTGTCTTTCGGCTTTTCCTGGTTAGGGGTCGCCACAGTGGAACTCCAGTCCGCTAATGATTGGCAGTTGATTTTTACATGCCGAGTTGCCAGCCCTGACGCACAACCTTCAACGAAGGTACACCCACTCACACATGTCTCCACGCAGAAGAAGCTCTAGCTGAGAATCGAACCGGACAGCATCTTACTGTGAGGCGACAATGCTACCGCAGCACCACCACCACGGATCTAGTATAGTTTACAAATGCGTTACATCAATGACAAGATAATATGTGTCTATGGTCATACAAAGAGACAGCTCTGATCATTAAGACTTGGAAAAAAAATTACTTCTAATGTAATCTAGATTTGTGAGCTATTCTCTCTTTTTATATTATCTCTAAGGTCATCAGCTTTGTCAGACATATTTACATTTTCCAGGATCATATTTCAGTGACAAATTCAGAGACCTTATTTACTTTTCATGGTTATTGTTAAGCAAAGGAGCCTGCTGAAAACATATGGTAGTATTATCTCTAAAAGGGAATTATAAATGTTATTTCCAAAGATAAATGCAAATGTTGTGTAAAATGTGATGAGATGTACAACCATCTGAATATATTAACATATCTTGGGTTAGGATAACATGGATACTTATTATTAGTCAGTTATGTTTTGCTCAAACATTCAACAAATATCTACTTAAAATAAATGGTCAAAATTATAATTCCAGCTTCAAATTCACATCAGCTTCTACTTTTATTGGCTTGGTTACTTTTTGTTAACCTTTGTAAGCATAGACTATGTGCAATGTCATACTTTCAGGGAAAACTATATGCAATACTTTCAGGAAAAAAAAAAACAACTAATATCATATTCACAAACTGTTCAAGTTGAGATTGTGGGAATCATACCCAGGCCTTCAACATACAATTCAGTCAAAATTCAGTGGATTAACAATCGTGCTGTATTATTAGATTAATTATGGTTTTACACCTTATGCACCTGTACTTGTTTTAATATTAATTGTTACTTCTTGCCAAATGTGTTTCATTCTTTGCATGTTTTATACAGTCATTTTATCCATGCATTGTAATATTTATAATAGACCCACAAAGAAAGCAAGCCAATAAATCCTATTCTTCTTAGTAATACAAAATATATGTAGAAGAGACAAGACAACCTAATGTCAACAGAAATGAAAAAACAAAACAAAATAATAAAAGTAGATTGAAAACAGATGGGCGTATGTTGTGGAATGAGAGACTGTCAATGCATAACCCCATCTCTGTTCAAAGTTTTGAAACAAGGCAAATGATTTCAAAATATTTGCTTTTTTTATGATAAGGTTAAGGGGCACAATAGCATAATAATATCTAACAAGCACAACGATGGTATCCCAAGTATTTTCTTGATGACTGACTGTTCTGGTACAAAGATTAGATAAGTTAGTTTCCATAATACCACCTTATGGCATTTGAAAGATCACCTACATACCGAGTTGCATTCATCATTTGATCACTGCTGCAGTAGCCTTAGCTATATGGGTTATATCCTGCACAACATATAACAACTGGCCACCTTCACAAGTCTAGAGGCACCTTCCAAGTGTCCAGACCATTGACAGCTGACATAGAGCTGTAGAAAATCAATGGTCTGTGTGGAAAGCCCTCCAGGGCTTTCCTGCAACCGAAGAGTGCTCCTCTTGTGGCTTTTGAGGGTTGATAGTCGGCAAGGCTATTGTTACTAGCAAGTGACAAGTTGGAAGCCCCCTGGGCACTTCCAATCTAAGTATCACCATGTAACTGCCACCTCTGCTAAGCAACATTTTGTCTCTTGCTGCATATTTTTAGTAGTAGTAGTATGCACAAACTGAGCTGTAGATACAGTGCTCTTACAGTTTAACAGGCCCATGTGCCACACAATGTTCCTAGGTTCATAGGCTCATAGATGTTTGCTAGGATAACAACCATAAGGGCCTTTCTAAGCCTAGCCATGCATCCCAAATCTCTGACAAGTTCTGGTACACTTGATAAGTGTAAGCAGGGGCTTGGGAGGTGAAAACTTTACAAGCAGGGGCCTGGGATATGAGCCATTTACAAGTTGCCTGTGTCCACTAGAGACACAGGTGCCAAACCAGGGATGAATTTCCTGTTCCCCATCCAATTTGTGTAAGTTGGGTCCAGGTCTGGAGGTTTACTATATCCTTACTGATCATTTCCATAATTCTTTCCATGGCTTTGCATACAAGACAAGTGAGACATATGGGTTTGTAGTTTCCAGGGTCTGTAAATGGCCCAGCTTTGTGCAGATGGATGACTGTTGCTGTTCTTCATTTATGAGGCACAAAGCCTGTTTGGAGGCTACAGTTAAATAGCAATTCGAGATGGCCTGAAAAGTCATTTTTCATGATATTTAGAATGCATCCTGGGATATTGTCTGAGCCCATCAATGCAGCATTCTTGGCCTTAGAGAGAGCATTAAGGACCTGATCCCTAGTGATAACAGGGAGAGTTAAACTTTATGGTATTTTCTGAGGGAAGGTTGAGGGGGAGAGAGGAGTAAAGTTAGAGCTTAATTTCTCAGTGAGTAAGTTTGCTATATCTTCTGGCTCAGTATAGGTGACTCCATTTACAATGAGCTCTACAAACAATTATGCATTGCCTTTGAGGTTGTGGACACATCTAAAGAATGCCTTATGGTTGTCCTTGGCCTGGGAGGCCAAATGTGCTTCAGATTTGGCTTTGGTAGACTTTATTTGACCTCTGAGTTATTTGTTTAGTTTTATGACAGTGCTTTTATCCTGCTACACCTCCTAATTCTTGCCATGATTTTCTTCCTTTTGTTATACAGCCTATTGATTTTGTGATTCTACCAGGGTGGCTTGTTTTTTGAGTTAGTTCTCTACTTCTTCCTGGTGGGTACAGCTGCCTCTATGCAGTTATTAACATACTTGTATAGGGTTTCTGTGAACAGTTCTGTATAGGCAGCAGTGTTGTCAGGGTTTATGGGGGCTTGAAATTTTGCCAAGTTGTCACTGGTAAGATGGCAGTGCCTTGTGTGGCAGTGGCTTCTCCAGTCCCCATTGTGTGCTTTTTTTGTTTTTATTTTGTATTTTCATTGACTGATGATGTGGTGGTCCATTTGGCCTGGTCAAGTGTGCAGCTGTTTGTGGTGGTGGTGGTGTCTGTGATGTCTGTGTTTGAAACTTTTGCATGTCTTTTTTTATTGTAACAGGAACATATGGAAGCTGGGGCCTTCAGTATAGAGTTGGCTGGTATGAAATGTGGG
This sequence comes from Protopterus annectens, assembly GCF_019279795.1. NCBI lineage: Eukaryota > Metazoa > Chordata > Ceratodontiformes > Protopteridae > Protopterus > Protopterus annectens. Next base: position 1,373,354,603 of record NC_056739.1, read on the forward strand.
AAGCAGAGGTTGTAACTTTGTCTGCCAGTGAGATTTAAAGAGACCGGATGTGTTTGTTTTAACTGGAGTGGTTTTGGGACGCTGCTGATGGGTTTGAGTATGGAATGGTGATATTGGAAATTGAGGAAGTTCATCCTAGTTGAGGCTGTTGGGCTTGAAGTAGTGGCAGTTGTGAGGGTCTGTGGTGTCGGATGGAAGGTCAGAAGAAAGGACTGGGATTTGGATGTTGCTGGTGTGGTCATTCAGGCCTGTAGGTAGTGGTGGTAGTGAGGATCTGTGGGTGTCAGGTGGAAGGTCGGAAGGAAGCACTGGGTCTTGGATGTTGCTGGTGATGGAGAGGGAGATGGGGGCAGTGTTGTGGAGTGATTGTTGTAGTCTGTGGAATCATGCTCGTTTTTTTTTGAAGCTTCTGTGCTTTTAGTTGGCTCGTACACTGTTGCTGTATATGTATTTTTTGTATTCTGTGTTGTGTTTTCTGTTTCTGAATGAGCTTTGGGAAACATAATTTCATTCAGCTATATACTTATGTATAGTTGAATGGCAATAAAGTTACTTTTGAAGTGGCTTTGACCTAATAGTAGGAAGTTAGCTTTAAAGTAGTTCCTGAATATTTCAGGGTTAGCTGGGGGACCAGGTTTTATTTTTACTTCAAAGGAGACCATTTTGTGGTCTGATCTTACCAGGGAAGACATTACACGAGGGGGTGTGCAGCACTCTCACATATTAGTGAGGACCAGATCCAGTATGGTTGCACCCCTGGTTGGTGTATTGACAATCTGGTTCAGGGAGTTTGTGTTTACAAAGTCCAGGAATCTCTGTGTCTGTATGTTTGGTGTCATATAGGATTCACAGTTAACAATGGGGTAATTAAAGTTGCCCATGAATATGGTATTGGAATGGATGGTAAGTATTTTCAATAAGTTTAAATACATGGGATGGGTTTCTTAGGTCATAGAGGGGGGCCTATAACTTGCAAGGATTTGGTACCAGATTTTGTCAATGGTGATTTGAACATGGAGTAGCTGAAGTGCATTGGTGCATTGTCCTGTTTGACCAGCCTTGAGGTATATTTATTTTTTTACGTAAATTGAGACACCTCCACCTTTAGTTTTTGTCTGTGTAGTAGCTGGTCTAAATGTGCTGAAGATGTTATAGCCTTGCATTGTCAGTGTGCTCTCTGCAGCTTTAAATCATGTCTCAGTGGCCACACAGACATCAACATTGCTTTCACACACATCCTCTTCCTGCTAAACCACCAAAGATAGCCACATATCACATGTAAGGTATTTTTGATGGTTATTAAAAGAAATTAAGGCCAACTTGTTACTCTTAAATACAAGGCAACCATGTTTCCTCATCACACAAGCATAACAGCAGTGCTGATGATATTTGCAGTAGAAAGTGAAAGAAATTGTAGCTGGCTTGTTACTCTTACACTGTAACCCCCCCTCCCGAGACATATACAAGCACAAGCCATTGTTTACTGGTTCCTTGGTTCTTCCTTCCTTTGGCACCTAAAAGAAAACTACCAAACAGCCTTTGCCCATTCAGCAAGCTATGTATTTGCCTCAACCACAGATGGGTAACTCTGCTGTGACCATTTCTGGTTCCTCAGACCACTTATCTTTTTCCTTGGTTTCCTCTGGTGTAGTTCCTTCAGCAAACATGAACTGATCTATTGCAACTGCTGTAGTGTCATTAGTAAGCATGGAATAACCACTCTTGGCAGTGTCAGAGGAAGCAGTGGGGAATGCTTCTCTACTTAGCTGGACTGGGGTGCCTGTTCCCTGGTGTGAATTCACTGACAAGAGCCAGTCTGCTTTTATGGAAATTCCTGTTAAAAAGAAGCAGAGAGTTAAACATTTATCATCCACTGTCTCAGATTAGATAGGGGTGATTTATTTGTCTTAGCTCAGGGCTTAGTTCAGTGTCTTGAATCCTCTCATTCTGAGAAAAAGGAATTCTTCTTTTTTTAAAGTTTCCCAGTGTGATGAGCAGGAAATTATTGAAATGGACAGCTTCTGTTTTCCTCTCCTTAGGACTGACTCAGAGTCACAGGAATGTGTTTCTTCCAGTTTGTGCTTTCCTAGATCATGAATTCACTCCCATGCATTCAGCACATCAGGCCCTTCAGCACTCATTGTTTCTGTAGCAGGTACAAGTTTTAAGGGATTGGGCTGCAAGCCTGAGGCCCAACCTTCCTCAGAAAGTGCACCACACACTTGCGCACACACACACTCACACCTAGGGCCAATTTAAAGTGTCCAATCCACCTACTGCATGTCTTTGGAGTGTGTGAGGAAACCAGACTACCTAGAGGAAACCCACATGAATGCAGGGAGGACATGTAGAATCCAGCCAGAAAGCACCCCAGCCAAGAATTGAACCAAAGAACCTCTTTCTGTGAGGCAACAGCACTAACTGCTACAGCACTCCAATGTCCAATTTATGCCTTGGAAGAAGTTTATTTTTCTGAAACCAATGTAAGGATATCAGATACTGTTATCTGTGCATGTCTGTCTGCAGTTTTGTAAATACTTGTAAATAATTTTAAATTACCTTGTGTTATATATGCTAACATGATTGGCTATAATTTTGTAAATAGGTTTGCGTTTTTTGATTATTGTTTTGACTTATATAAAATGTATCTTTTAAAAAGAATTCTAAATGCAGGTTGGGCCAGTCAGCTGACCTAGAGTGATGTCATCATGTGCCAGAGCTGAAAAGAATGGAATCTCCACAGCAGCTGTTTTTGTTTACTTTTCAAAAGTCTGAAATAAGAGAGTAGAATTATCATAACAGCTTTTTGCGACTTTTCAAAGATTTTTCTATAAGCAACAGATGTTGAGCCAGTTAAAGTCCAGTTGTTGTTCAGGTGAGGGTAGTTCAGTTGCATCAGTTGTTCAGTAGTCAGTGGTTGTTTGCCAGGTCAGTATTTATCACTCAGAGATTTTCACAGCTGTTCAGCAGAAATAATAGAATTTGCTATTCCAATCACTGAGGACCGGACAACAGCCTGAAGAGTGGACTTATATTCTTATCTCACCCTGCAGAAGTATGAGTATCATCTTGCCTTGCTGACGTAATGAGATTAGACAGGGGTAGTTAATCTTTAGCCAGTTAGGAAGCTACAGTCAGGCAGTTGGAGTGTTTCTTCAATCACTATGAAACCTTACCTGCAGTGCTATTTTCATAATTCCTATGTTGTGAAACTCTGTGGTTTACTGAAATCAGTTATTCAGTGTATATATGTTTTAAATCATTTTTATTAAATATTTTACTACCTTTTATTGTGGCTGGTTATTGAGAAAGTACTTAAAGTAACCAGAGAGTGTTTATGCTTATTGTAACAACACCAGGGCTACTCTGAAAACTCTTACTGCTTGCATTTATATGCTACCTTACATATCAAGATTTATTTTATCAAATATAATTGAACACCCTTTTGAAGGGTATCATGTTTTTGACTGGTGACAGAGTTACTGTGTAATTTGCAAAAAAGGACATAGCATGTAAATCTGTGCCAGTCTTTTCAATATTGTTTGTATGTGTGATTATCAAATATTTTACAGTAAGTGTGTCAAAATACCTAGAACTGGGACACAGCGCTGTGCAGTGGTTAGTCTGAAGACTCACTTGGGGACCTAGATTGAAGCATATAGTTCATTACAGGTTTGGAGCCTGTTCTCAGTGTACCCTTGGGGGACATTTTGTGTTCGATCTCTGCTTTCAGTGACTCTCCCTTACAAGAGACGGTGGTGAGTATTGAAGCTCCTTGGTTACTGCCCTGGGTTTAAGTAGGGGTTTGTCATGTCACATTATTTGGTGGCAGTGGTGGGATATTTTAATTGAGCATTATTAGCCTATAGGTAGTCATCACTGAAGGTGTGCACTTTCGACAGCTACAAGATAAACATATAGAGTTTATTTCACAACAGTTCTAATTATTTTTAGTGAGTTAATCAGGAACAGTAGGCAAATATGTCAGCAGAGGATTATAACAAGCTGTCCAGTAACTAGTTGGCCAAGGTGTGAAAAGCCAAAGGACTGGTGCGTGACAACCTGACTAAGACAATAATGATGTCAGCCTAATTTGCAATCACAGAACAGACCAGCAGCTCAGAGGATATCCAGTATGGTGTTGGGGATAAGCAGCCTTCTGAGACAAGACAGTGTATCTTTTCTTTAGAGGATTTAAAAATTCATTTAGAGTTAAGGAAACTGAAGCTGGAGGTGGAGGAGAGACAGAAGCATCATCAGTTTGAACTGGAAGCCAGACATTTGGAGACTGAGGAGAAAGAGAAGCAGTGTCACCATGAAAAGGAACTGGAGACCAGGCGTTTGGAGATGGAAGCTGAAGAAAATGAGAGGCAGAGACAGCATGAAAAGAAATTTCTAACTCTTCAACAGGGTCATGGAGTTAATGGGGAAGGAAATGCCTGAACCCCAGAAGCCATAAAGGTCAGTAAACTATTTCCTCAGTGCAGGGAGGGGGATGACTTTGATAGTTTTATTTATATACTTGAGAGGGTATGTAAACAATATAATGTTGACTAAGGGCTCTGGGTATGGTTCCTGACCCCCTTAATTTATGGTAGATCTATTAATGGAATTGCTAAACTGTTTGATATTGCTTGTCTGAATTATGATTGTATAAAACAACATTTACTAGATTGTTTTAAATTAACTCCTGAAATGTATAGAAACAGATGAAAGTGTATGTGATTACATTGCTGGTTTAAGTACTTACTTTCACAGGTGGGTGAATGGGTGTCAGGTCACCACTTTTGAAGGACTAGCAGACCTTCTGATGAGGGAACAAGCTCTCAGCACTTTGCCTGAGGACATGAGGATCTGGTTGGCAGACCAAGAGTGTAACTCTGCAAATGAGTTGGGGAGAAAAGGGGATATATACTTGGCAAGTAAGCCATCACAAAATAGGAAAGGAATACCCAGTGCTGCACATGGACATAAGGGAACCCATGGGAGGCAGCCTAATTAGTCAGGATCAGGGATTAGATGTTTAAATTGTAATCAGAGGGGCCAAGTAGAATACAAATGTCCATTGAAGCAAGGTGAGAAAAAAAAAAAGGTGAAGGAGCCAGCAAGTGGGAATGACAGAATGCCAGTGATAAGTTGTCTGGAAACAACAGAGGTGCCATATTATCACCAAAATTTGTATCCTATTTCAGTGGATGGAAGACAGATTACTGCTAAGAGAGACAAAGATTCTGATATGACTGTTGTGCACCTGCAGTAGTTAAGGAGGAGCAGTACTTGCTTCGGCAGTCCACAACAATTAAAGCCCTAGGAGGAACCCCATTCCAAATACCCTTGGCTAGGGTTCACCTTGACTGGGAGGGTGGAGAAAGGAACAAGCAGGTAGGTGTCTTTGAGGATAGCCCTGCAGATGTCCTAACAGGGAATAATTTTGATAGTGTAGTACCTTGTGTGCATGGAATGACACACAGTCAAGCTTGGAGCCAGGCACCCAGCTCTGGTAGCCTAGTGGACAACAAGATAGATCCTATGCCTGAAGCTGGGGCTGGAGATGTGGTTACTTCAGGGGGGGAGCTACATTGTAGCAATGAGCCTGAAGGTGAATCACAGCTGCTGGTAGGTACTGGTGTTCCCATGGACATGGTGATTGCAAGAACAGAGGTGAGTGGTGGCATCCAGGCTGACAGTGAGGCATCACTGACAGAGGATACTGGACTTCCTGTGGAAGGGGAGCTGGGCAGGGTCACAAAAGAAGTCTTCAGACAGGCTCAACTTATGGACCCTACATTGTAAGGCTTGAGAGAGGTAGCTAAGGAGGTACGGAAGATGGGAGTCTTTATACTGGAACAAAGAGTTACTGTACAGAGATTGGACCTCTCAGGGAGGGCTAGAGGGTGAGGGAATACAGCAGTTGGTAGTGCCTAGACCCTACACTCTGGTGCTTCTAGCCATAGTCCATGACATTCCTTTTGCAGGCCATATGGGCATTAAGTGTACTAAGAGACGCATTATGCAAAACTTATATTGGCCTGCAATTGCAAAGGATGAAAAGGGGTACTGCAGGACCTGTGAGCAGTGCCAAAAGGTAGGCAAGGAGGGAGACAAGGCCAAGGCTCTGATGATGCCTTTCCCCCTGACTGAAGAGCCATTTCAAAGGGTAGTCATGGATATTGTAGGGCCTTTGAGTATGCTAAGTTCTACAGGAAAGAAGTATATCCTGGAGCTGGTGGATTATACTGCCAGATACCCTGAGGAGGTGGCTCTGTCTTCCATTGAGGCAGAAAAAGTGGAAAATGCATTGTTAGAAATTTTCAGCAGGGAAGGTTTTCCATGGAAGATATTGACTGACCGAGGTGCCAACTTTATGTCACATCTGCTGGCTTCTCTGTGGAAATATTGTGGGGTGAAGCATCTAAAAACTACACCTACCATCCCCAGACTAATGGTCTCATGGAGAGGTTAAACTCTACATTAAAGACTATGCTATGGGCATTTGCGGACCAGTTTAATAGAGAGTGGGAAAAATATTCGCCCCATTTATTATTTTCCTACAGACAGGTACCACAGGAATCTATAGGCTTTTCACCCTTTGACTTGATGTATGGGCATAGGGTGAGACAGCCTTTAGATTTGATTTGTGATGAGTGGGATGGTGATTATGAATTCTACAAGGAGTCTGTTGTGGCTTATGTCCTGAACTTCAGAACAAGGCTTAGGGAGCTCATGAGCTTGGCCCAGGAAACCTAGCAGTAGCCCAACAGCAAAAAAATGTTTGGTATGACAGGAACGCTCAAGCCCAAGAGCATACTATGGGGAAACAGGTTATGGTGCTCATTCCTGTCAGACACAATAAGCTGCAGGCAGCTTGGGAGGGATCCTTCAAAGGGGTAAGAAAACTTGGTGATGTTAACTACATGGTAAACTTAGTAGTCAAGAGGCAGGGACATAAGTTATACCATGTTAATATGATGAAACCTTATCACAATAGGGAGGCCCTGCTGCTGAGTATTCACAGTGGATGGTAGGAGGAGTCTGAGGAGGATCTGGTAACTGACCTACTCAGTGAGGCTCAGACTGACAGATCTGTAGGAGAGGTAGCAATATCTTAGCGGCTATTGCTTATTCAGGTTAAAGAAATAATAGCAGTGTTACAGGAATTTGGGTGCATATTCACTGAAATGTATTCACCTAGTGCGGCACCATGTGGATACAGACCCTCAAAGGCCTATTAAGCAAGCTCCTTTTAGGGTGCCTGAGTGAGTCAATCAGACTTTGAAGGAGGAGATAAAGGAGATATTGGAGCTGGGGTAATCCAAGAGTCCAGTAGCCCTTGGGCTTCCCCAGTAGTGTTGGTTCCAAAGAAAGATGGTAGTGTCAGATTCTGCATAGACTATAGAAAGCTAAACAGTTATACAAAGCCAGATGTGCTACCATGCCTAGAACAGATGAAGCCTTAGAACAGCTGGTTGGGGCTGATAATCTGACCACTATTGATCTGACCAAGGGATACTGGCAGGTGCCCTTGACTCCCATTGCTAAAGAGAGGTCAGCTTTCATAATTCTGTTTGGATTATATGAGTTTATAAGGATGCCCTTTGGGATAAAGAATGCCCCAGAAACCTTTCAAAGGTTAGTAGATCATATTTTGGTAAGAGAAGGGGACTATGCTTATTTGGATGATATAGCTATTTGCAGTCATTCCTGGCAAGGGCACCTTCAACATGTCAGAGAGATCTTAGGTAGATTAAAAAGGGCAGGGTTGACCATTAAGCCTAGTAAATGTCTGGTTGGTATGGCAGAGGTCTCCTACCTAGGACATAGAGTAGGGAGTGGTACAATTTGGCCAGAACCTGCCAAAGTGGAAGCTATTCAGGTGTGGCCTGTCCCTGTTACCAAAAAGCAGGTGAGAGCTTTCCTAGGGACAGTGAGGTATTGTAGGAAATTTGTGCCCTGCTATAGTACAATAGCTGAATTCCTTACTGACCTAACAAGGAAAAATAAGCCAGATAAAGTACTATGGACCACAGATTGTGAGCTGGCATTCTGGAAACTTAAAGAGGCTTTGAGAGGACCCTCACCCCTTTGTTAGCTAGTCTAAATTACAGCAAGGAATTTGTTGTACAGGTGGAAGCTTCATATTATGGGGTGGGGGCTGTACTCAGCCAAGTTTCCTCAGAGGAAGAAGAGCACCCCATTGTATACCTTAACCATAGTCTGCAACCCAGGGAGAATGTTATGCAGCTGTGGAGAAAGAATACCTAGCCATAGTATGGGCACTGCAAAAATCTTCAACCTTACCTATATGGATGAAAATTCACTGTGGTTACAGACCACAACCCTTTAACATGGCTAAACAGAGTCAGTAAGCAAAATGCTAAGTTACTGAGATGGAGCATAGGGCTATAGCATATGACATGATGGTGTAACACCATAATGGGATCAATAATGCTAATGTAGATGGACTGTCAAGAAGGGGTATGGGTTGATACATTTTCAGTCAGCCCCATTTTTCTCAAGCAAAGATTTTCTAGGGTCACTTGAAAATCTAGCTTGAGTCTTTTAAGGGGAGAAATGTGAGGATATCAGATATTCTTGTCTGTGCTAGCATGTCTGGCTGCAGTTTTGTAAATACTTGTAAATAATTGTAAATTACCTTGTATTATATATGCCAGTATGACTAGCTATAATTTTGTAAATAAGTCTGCGTTTTTGATTATGGCTTTGGCCTATGTAAAATGTTAGAATCAAACAGTGTTCTTCTGGCTGACCAAATGTACATGTCTTTTAAAAAGAATTCTGAATGCAGGTTGTGCCAGCTGACCTAGAGTGATGTCATTGTGTGCCAGAGCTGAAAGGAATGGAATCTCTACAGCAGCTGTTTTTGTTTACTTTTCAAAAGTCTGAAATGTGAGAGCAGAATTTTCATAACAGCCTTCTGTGACTTTTAAAAGATTCTGCTATAAAACACAGATGTTGAGTTAGTTAAAATCCTGTTGTTGTTCAGGTGAGTGTAGTTCAGTTGGATCAGTTGTTCAGTAATCAGTGGTTGTTTTCCAGATCAGTATTTATCACTCAGATTTTTTCAGAGCTGTTCAGCAGACATATATTCTTATTTCGACCTGCAGAAGTAAGACTATCAACTTGCTTTGTTGACTTAATGAAATTAGACAGGGGCAGTTAACCTTTAAACAGTTAGGAACTACAATTAGACAGTTAATGTTTTTTCTTCAATCAGTGTGAAACCTATCCTTCAGTGTTATCTTCTTAATTCCTGTGTGTGAAACTGTGGTTTATTGAAATCAGTTATTTAGTGTATATACATTTTAAATAACTTTTATTTATTAAATATTTTACTACTTTTTATTGTAGTTGGTTATTGAGAAAGTACTTTTAGTAACCGGAGAATGTTTATGCTTATTGTGACAACACCAGAGCCACTCCAAAAAGCCTTACTGCTTGGATTTACATGCTGCCTTACATATCAAGATTTATTTTACCCAATATAATTGAACACCCCTTTTAAAGGGTATCATGGCATTTTGACTGGTGGCAGCATTACTGTGTAATTTGGGAAAGAGAACATATCAGATAAATCTGTGCCAGTCCTTCCAAGAGTGTTTGTATTTGCCATTATCAAATATTTAAGAGTGAGTGTATCAAATACCTAGAACTGGGACACAGTGCCCTGCAATGGTTAGTGTGAAGACTCACTTGGGGACCTGGACTGAAGCATATAGTTCATTCTCAGGTTTGGAGCCTGTTCTCAGTGTACCCTTAGGGGAAATTGTGTGTTCTACCACTGCTTTCAGTGATGCTCCCTTACCAAAGACAGTGGTGAGGATTGAGGCTCCTTAGTTACTGCCCCGGGTTTAAGTAGGGGTCATGACATCACAACCATATCTAGGCTGAACAAGTTGTTTCCTTGGGAACAATTGCATTTCATTTACTTCCTCTCTTCCACCTATGGGATATGTTTTTATTACAGCCTGTAACATGCCTGATAGTCAGACTGTGCACCCTAAAAAGGCAGAATTTATAACGTTCTTCAGTCTTGCAGATTTTTATTTCCTAATCCCATATCTGACCCTGGATTGATTTCCTTAGCAAATGCTGATCTCTCTCCCTTTGATAAGGATGGGAAAACCATTTGATAGATTCTGTCACACTTATTTTTAGAATTTTTAATTGGCAGGCTCACGTTAAAGTTTTTGCTTGCTTTATTTGAGACTTTGATGAATATTCTAGCCACTTTTCCCTCTTCTAAGAAAAACATATTTTCTGAATATACTTATTGCTTTTGTCTCTTAAATGACCAAGCATTCTTTGAAGTATGTTTATGATATATGCTCCAAAGCAGCTACTACTTGAACTCTTATGAGAAGGTTAACATGGTTATTTACTTATTTTATTTATTTATTTAATCTGTGTGGACCAGGTTAATCTCACTAGGCTAATGTTCTCTTTTTAGGGGAGACCTGTGATGGTATTTGTACTGGCTAGGGCATATTTGGCCAGGACACTGAGGAATATCCCCTGATCTTCTTCCCAATAAGTGCCATAGTATCTTTTATATCCACCTAAATTACCACCAACTCAGGGAGATGGGACCTCAGTTTAACATCTCATCTGAGGGATGGCACACACAGGAATGCAGCTTCCCCTTATGCTGCACTGCAGTGTCAGTATAAAGTACCTGATATGGGAATAGAACCCACAGCTTTCCAATCTTCCAGCACCACAGCTGAATGTGCTACCTTCTGAGCCAATGAAAGACATTCTGAACATTTACCTGAGGATGTTAAATTTGACATTTTGAATTCTCTTTTGGATAAGGAGGTTGTTTTGGATCATCTGCTGCTGAGGTTCTGAAAAAATGTGATGAGAGATGAAGACTGATTCAAGGAGTGACTCAGATTTTTCAGCCATCCTTTTCCAAGATTGTTAAAGCTTTTCTACCTTTGTCAAGACCATTTTTATAAAAAACAAAGTAAGTAGACCAAGCAGAATACTGGCAAGCAGATATTTAAAGAAAACAATGGCAAATAGGCTACAAAAATAAAGTGAAACTTCTCAGAAACTATGACAATTCAACAAGGTTGAATGACTGTCTACAAATTGTAACCCCCACCCCACCTAACCAGCATTTGAGTCTTCCCCAAAATCTGGCTCTTCATTTCTCTCTTTGTTAACATATGATCTCAGTAAATTGGGTCTTGAGAGTAATCCATTGGGGTACAGATGGCAGTAGGTGTCCCTCTCTCCTTTTCATGGGATTCCTTTTTATACACCAGAATAGATTTCTTTTTTCCCTCCTGTCATTCTGCATTTGCTAACTTAGTGGGTAATCATATTTGTTACTTTTTGTTTGAAAGGGAAATGCTTTTATTCAAGAATGATTCTGGTACCAAAGAAAGAAGATCCATGGAGGCCAGTCCTTGATCCTTCCTTTCTCAATCAATTTGTAAAAGTCTCAATGTTCAAAATGTTATACCTTCACAACATATTACCTGTTGTTCCCCTTTCAGTTTTTTTGGTAATTCTAGCTTTATTTTTTTTTTCAAATAGAAATTTTATTGATTTTACAATACACATAAATCACAAACAATTGCAGATTAGCCATGTACAGTAATATAGAAGAGAACAAAGACACTACTCATTATATACAATAAATACAATTGTGCTGCTTAAGAACAGTAAAATCACTATGAATACGCTTAATGCAAGTCTAGATGAAAGAAGGTAAGTATAATGACCACACACACTATATTACCCTTTGGTCAATATTTGAAGAACAGTATAGGGGGATAATTAGTATTAATCTTAAACTTGAGCCACCTTTAAATCGGGATAAGGGTAAAAGGGAGAGATAAAGGAATTAAATAAGCATAGAGGTGAGTGGAAATAAGTAATAATGAAGAAATTTAATTTATAGTTGTTAGCTGTCAGTCAAGGATTCAACTATGATGTTCCAAAATGTCTGGTAGTAGGCCTGCTTGTGGGGGTTAGTTAATAAAAGTTTTTGAGAAGTAATGTATTTAACAGCTAACCCCCTAAAACCTCTCCAGGACATCTTGGAATGATCTATCCAATGTTTGGTAATGTAAAATTTAACTAAAAGACAAAGTGTAAGTAAAATATGTAATTTTAATTTAGGTATTTTAAGGCTGGTAACATGTAATAATGCCACTTCCCAGGAAAGGGTTGATTTATGGTGTCCCATCTTATCAAGTCTCTCCTTGAAAGAGCACCAAATACTGTGGGAATATCTACAAAACCATAAAATATGAATGATGTCTGCATGGGGATAGGAGCAGCAGGGACATGAAGTGGACACATTTGAGTCAAATTTGTTTAAGTGGACTGGAGTAAAGTATAAATTGTTGGTAACCATACATTGTGTATGGGTAAGCTTTTTGAATGGGGAAAACAAAAGTGTGGATTTAATAGCTGATAGTTTCTGATCTACTAACAGGTTTCCCAGTATTCTGTTTATACATTTTTTTCCTGATATAGAATTGAGATAATAAGTTTATAAGATAAGGACAACATACTTTTCTGGCTGGCTAAATTTTGCAACAGCTTGGCCACCAGGTTACAGTCAGAATTAGTAATAGTATGGCTGTGAAGTAGAGATGCAATAATTTCCCTTATTTGCCTCAAAATAATGATGTATTTTTTAGGTAAGTTTAAGAGGATTCAAAGTTCTGTTAGTGATGAGTGGCTATGTTTATGGATATCCCATATTGTATACTCCCTTATTAGAGGGTAGTCTAACAAATTGATCATGCTGCATTTCAGTTTGAGATTTGGGTTAAGGTGGATGGGCTGGAAAAGGAGAAGTGCATTTTCTAGATTCAGGGATTTAAATAATTCTTGAAAGGTTTTGATTATGACGTTTAAGGTATGCTGTAGTTTCGGATTTTTGAGAGTTGATGGACTTAAAAATGGGAGAGCTTTAGGGTTAAATTTGCTATTCAGAGTGTGATTATGCCACATTTTTACCCAGAGGGGAGTCCATGTTACATAGTTTGGATGATGATTGGAAACTGTGATTATTCTATTGGCGTGCATAATTCTATAATATAATTGCAGATCAGGCATAGCAAGACCTCCCTTAATTTTCTGAAGGATAAGTCTTACAGATTTGGGGTACCATATGAATTTTGGAAAGGCTTTATGTACTCTAGTGAAAAAGGCATTGGAAGTGGAGAAGAGAGATGCATGGAGATGGTAGAGAAGCTTTGGGAAGATATTCACTTTAATGATAGATGTTTTAGCTGACATGGAGAGTTTCATCTGTTGCCATCTAGACATGTCTTGTGAGATAATCATCCATACTTTTGTTAAGTTGGAATGTAGAATGAAAGAAGAAGACTGATCATAGGATATTTGAAGGAGTATACTATATGGAAAGATGAGTCTGGAAAGAAATTTTCCCCCGGATTCACGAATCCTCCGTGTAAGACTTAATAAGTCTTACAAGTAGGCTGCAGTTGAATGGTATGATGTCAGCGTGCCATGAATATTCATGAGGGCATGCTGACTCAACCGTAAATCTTACATGGACCGAGTATGAAAGCAGGGGGCGTGTCCAACTGCCGAGCGGTCTAAATGTCCACGCCCCTGCATGTGTAGTAAAAGCAAAATGTCAACGCACAACAGCGAGTTCGCTTAAATGTACTTGCACCCAACACCACACTCCCTGACACTGTAAACCGCCATCACAGTTCTAAAAAGTAAAATATTTATTTATTTTTTTTTAAATCCACGATATACCTGCCCATATTTGCACGTGTGTGCGCGGGTGTGCCCATTGCTTAGCTATAGTTAGCAATTCCGACATGGACGAGCATAAGAACGAATGTTTATGCAAATCACACCAAATTGCAATGGCGTAATGGTAGAGCATATGCACAAAGAGGAGCCATTCACGGTTCGAGTCCCACCACTCCCCTTCTTATTTATGTTTTAAATCAGTATTTGAAATAATACCAGACATATATGATTAAAATTTTTTTAAAGCAGTGAAATGGCCAATGTATCAGTGAACAAAATATATATTTTTAAAGGATCCGGATATATAATAGCCTGCTGTTAAGCAGCACTTTACCCAGCTAAACAGAGGTGCCTATAGTTTAATAGCACTTTACACAGTTAAGCAGAGTTGCCCATAGTTTAATAGCATTTTACCCAGCGCAATAGAGTTGCCCAAAGTTTAAAAGCGCTTTACCCAGCGCAAAGGTGGGGCATTGAGAAGTCCAAATATATGGTTTGGCTCCTAGTCCACCAACATGAAGGCCAACTCATGCAGGACCAGGTTCAATGGGGAGCATACAAGGCAGAGGTGTGGAACCAGTTGGCACATGATCTTACCATTGCCACAGGCATTCCCAGGACTGGTGAGCAGGTCCGTCACCACCATGCGGACCTGAAGCAACGAAAGGAGGACCAACTGAACCGATGGATCCAGAAGGCCCGTCATATGCCCAATGCCCCACTACTGAGTAAGTATCCATATAATTAAGTATGTAAGAAATGCTATCCTAGCCTATAGTATGGATAGGTATGTTCCAATATCCCTTCATTTATATTACAGCTGCAGGTGTTTGTTCCGCGAATCAGCAAGCCTATGCTGATAGGCTGGTAAGGCTGCGCCACCAGGCAGGTTAGTAATTATTCAGCTGGTATTATTATAGAATATAAGTGAGACAGCCTGTAAAAGAGTTCAGTGTTGTAACCCAGTAATAAAGGTCAAATAAGCCTAGAATAAAGCTTCTGCTAGTATTCTAAGATCAGATAAGTGATGCAGCCTGAAAAAGAGTATTGTAATCCATTAATAAAGAGTAAACAAGTCTCAAATAGAGTTTCCACCTGTATTGTAATATCAGATAACTGCTTCAGCCTGAAAATGTGTGTTCTAATCCATCAATAAAGGACAGACAAGTCTTGAATACATCCTTCTATATACTGTCATATGCAATAAGTGAGTCAGCTGGAAAGGATTGTTGTAACCCAGTAATAAATGTTAATAAAGCCTGGAATTAAGTACCATCCTGAAATGTAAATATAAAATAAGTGAGAGAGTGTGAGAAAGAGTTTGAAGCTACCAATAAAGGTGTAAGAAGTCTGGAATAAAGGTATACTGCATGCACTACATAATGAAATGAATGAGACAGCCACAACCAAAAAGTGAAATGTTTTTAATAAAGTACAATACCTGGACTGTGTCTGTCCCACATTTTGGATATGTTGTTGTACCCTTGCATTATGGAGATAGTATGGTTGTATGAAATGCTGAACATCCACAGTTGTCTAGGCCCATATAAACTGGCTGATGGGAATGCCAGTATCTCAGAAGAATATTTATAGTCTTCAACTGTTTCATGTATAGTATGTACATGTTAATCTGGTACATAAGCAGCTTGTGCTTGTGATCCCACAAATGTCAGTGTGTTGCTAGAAATGTACTTAACTGTTCAAATGTAGCAGGATACTTTACCTGAACACAGCCAGATATGAACATATATGAATACAAATGGAATGTATATTAATGTAGCAGTAACATCTCCATCACCAACATTTCTAAGGTTACATACAGGGAACTGTACTAATACATGTAGGGGACATATATCTGCATCTAGTAGGAATGTACAGTATACTTATAGGTATTTTAAGTTGTTAATGTAATATTTTACCACCCTACGTTATGTTCACAAATTATGCCATTCCACACCAAACTGGGTATGTGTATTCACAATTAATTCCTATGGACATTTGTTCTGTTGGTTTATACATATCTGCATGTACGCTGATGCATGTGCCCTGTTCACATATCCAAACCTGATGGCCTGTTGCCACCAATCAACCCTGCATGCTGTTGGAATGTCCACTGTTGTTCTAAATATGCATGTGTTATGCTTGCTGTTCAACGTTTGGAATTCATGTGTGTTTGGTTAATGGGAATACTAATGCATTCTGTTACAACTAATTTGGAAAGGTGTTGTTTGTTACTAACCCAAAATGCCATTAAATACTGCTAAACATAGGACAACTGGGAAGGCGGGTCCCAGCGGACCCACCTCTCCCACCTCAGCTGGCAATTGCACCTGGCACCATTGCCCAGCCCGGGACATCCTCCTCCGGTGGCCCTGTGCCACGTTCGGGTGGAAGAGCTACAGGGGATGGGGCTCGCCCCCCTCTGCAAGTGTGGCTGGAGGAGAACCTCCACTCACCCTCCAAAGGGTCCGGTCTGTGGTGCGTAGTTAGATCAGGCATTCCATGACTGATCCCCTATGCCAGCTTGAGGCAAGAGTGGCGCAACTCATGGGTGTGCCTGCCCCTCCTATCCAGCCCACAGCACATCTCCGGCCTGGGCTGTGAAGGCGCAGTGGTAACTGCCCATGGGTGGGGATCTCAGTTCCACTGTTGCCATCTGTGGGCTCATGGGCTTGCGATATCCAAACATCCATCCCCGTCAATTGTGTGTACCCACCACATGTGTCATACTCCGCCCCTGTATGCGTCTTGTTTGTCTTGTCTGTTAACCTCCCCAACCCACCTCCCCCAATATTCCTACTTCCTTTACCTCACATTCCACTCTTACCTGAAAAAAAAGAAAAAGGGCAATCTGTACCCGCAAAAAAATTATGCCCCATACATAGCTGCCCATTTCGCACACATGTCTGCTGGACATGTAAACTGATAATTACAATTGGCTGTACAACATACTTTGTTGTCCTCACTCCTCTCTCAGGGGTGGAAGGTTTCAAATCTCACTCTAAATTTCTAACATATGCACAGCTGTTGCTGGTAAAGAATTGGGCAGCTATGGGCCTTCCCTACATCCTTCCTGCACATCCTGAGCTTGTTTTCCTACTGTCCTACCCTCTTTGTGCCCCCTTTTTCACCACTTTCCTATTTCCCCATTTTCTTTTCTTTAAAAGAAATTAGTGCGGATGTTAGAGGGAGTAAGCACTTTTAAGCAGTAGTCAGCGGGTGTGTGCTTGTGTGCGCTTAGCTAAGCATAGATAAGCGTAGCTAAGCATCACGCAAACTTGTGCAAACCCGCTTACAACTGCTTAAAAGTGCCTTAGTCACTCTGTATGACAAGGCTCTTGTACTGCTCAGCAGCAAAATAAAATATCCTTGTCAGTCTCAAACCCCACTCCTTGGACTCACCAGTCTGCATGACATAACACTAAGCCACAGCAGATATACAATAACTTGGTGCTGCAAGAAATATAACATGCATTAAAAGGAGTGAATGTAAAGGGAAAATAGGGAAGCCAGAACAATACATTTCAAGAAAGAAATGTAACATGCATTAAAAGGAGTCAGTGTAAAGGGAAAAGAGGAAAGCCAAAGCAATACATTTCAAGACAGACATATAACATGCATTACAAGGAGTGAATGTAAAGGGAATATAGGAAAGCCAGAGCAATACATTTCAAGAAAGAAATGTAACATGCATTAAAAGGAGTGAATGTCAAGGGAAAAAAGAAAAGCCAGAGCAATACATTTCAAGACAGACATATAACATGCATTACAAGGAGTGAATGTAAAGGGAATATAGGAAAGCCAGAGCAATACATTTCAAGAAAGAAATGTAACATGCATTAAAAGGAGTGAATGTAAAGGGAAAATAGGAAAGCCAGAGGAATACATTTAAAGACAGACATATAACATGCATTACAAGGAGTGAATGTAAAGGGAAAATAGGAAAGCCAGAGCAATACATTGCAATAACCACTGTTGTATGCTAGTTAATTCCCTAATTCCAAAAGAAAGTACATACTCCCATGTATCCAGTGTTAGCATTAGGAGGTGTGAGTAAACTGACACACTGAGAAGAGTGTACTGGAAGAAGCAACAGTCAGGTTTCAGTACAACATGCATTTCACTGGCTACAACCCAGCTTCAGATATGAGACATATACCAACCTTCTGACTCACACAACAGTGTCCACAGCAAACAAGCATGGTCCCCACCTTGCAAAACTGAAAGGCCTACGCCTACGCCTACCTAACGTATCATTTTATAGCAGTGTCCTGAAATCACAGTGAGAACTGCAATTAGCACACAGCAGGCTGCATGCAATTACTAAATGGTGGGCACCAATTGGTGCAGAGGCCATCACATGCACATGTGCAGATACCTACAAAAGCAGCCTGTACTTGCTGTCCACAAATGCAATAATATCATTGCAGCATATGGAGAGAGAGACAGCAAGTGAGAGAGAAAGAGAGACAGACAGACAGACAGACAAACAAACAAACAGAGGTGTTTGTAGACACCAAAAAAAAAAAAAACAATATTTAAAAAGAAATATAAACGTCAACAGGTACAACAGACAGAGGTAAGAAATACAAAGGTAAGGTATGCAACAGATATGTATTTGCTGGCATCCGAATTATGTGTCTGAAGGGTACAGTACATACTGTGAACCCTCCATATGTGGGCACAGTCCATATCTATATGTAAATGCAGATGTGCATAGGGCAAGGGACATACTGCAACTGTTAGTGAAGACTAGACATATATATGTAGTTGAAGGTTGCTATGTGCACATATCTATGTAGGTTGTAGTGTGTGGCATTGAAAACAGCAAGCAGTGCAGGTATATGTCATGTGGTGGTTAAGTGCTGTAGGACTGAGCCAGTGAGGCCTGCTACAGCTATACAGCCTGAGGACAGCAAAATGCATTCCGCACAACACTGTGCAATATTATTACATAATTGTATGTCTCACAACTGTTTAATGATTGATATTCCCAACATGAAAGGTGGCCAGTATATGTGCCTATATGTGCATGTATATGTACAGCAATGGATGTTTACAAGTATGTGTATATATACCTGTATATATGCATATATATATATATATATATATATATATATATATATATATATATATGTATATATATATATATATATATATATATATATATATATATATATATATATATATATATATATATATATATATATATATATATATATATGTAGATATATATATATAGATATATGTAGATATATAGATATATATAGATATATACATATATATATATAGATATATAGATATATACAGATATATATGGATATATATATAGATATGTATATATATATATATATATATATATATATATATATATATATATATATATATATATACACATATATATATATATATATATATATATATATATATATATATATATATATATATATATATATATATATATAGAGTGAGAGAGGGAGACACGGGGTCAGACGTACTGCAACAGGTGCCTGGTGACCAACGCATTGACTGAACACCAGTGTTGATACTGCAGTACCATACCCCATTCCAAAACACTTTACCCACTAACTACCAGATAGGTGGTTGCCTGCCTAACACTGAAGGTGTCAGAAGGGAACATAAGACACAGGTGTACAGTAGCCTCCCCTCTGATATTCACAGTTCCACACTAGTCTTGTAATCCCTCTACATGGTACGTGTCATCACAAAAGGAGTGTCATCTAGGGAAATATAGGTCAGTGTACCCCCTACTCCTCACAATGCCCCATGTGGTATGTACCTCACATGACAAACACAGCAAGTGGAAAGGCCACAGACATACCTAACAAAGAGTGACACTGCCCCAAACACATGCCCTATGCAGACTGACTCACAAAACCACAGCTAGAGTGCATTGCATACATCCTACACAGAGGTTACCACTGCCGGACATACAGAGGTATGTCACACCCATAGCAGTTGGCCAACCACCATAACAACGCCTCACAATCCCTCCGGGCTACATGACCTAGGGTCCTAATCCTTGTCAATGCACTAAACAGCACATGCTGGAGGTACAGGTTCCTATACACAAATAGTCCATACTCTGGAATAAACTACCCAGCATTAATAAACAAGGCTCCTCATTAGTAGATGTCATACATACCCCTGATGAATGTTATGGAGATAGGTAATATGCCCTGGGAGTCACCTCTGTGTATCCGTTTGACAGGAGCAAGTGTAATCACATTACATGTGTGTCAAATGGCAGGGTAGAATAAGGCTAGGCTGCTGTAGGCCCCGGGCCAATAGCGTAGTACCTACCTATGACACAATGCGCACACTCATGTACTCAGTGCAATACCAGCTATGTGAGGTGGAATGAGTGTGATACTGACTGTGTGCAAGGTCTGTAAAGGTGTGACAGCTTAGCGTGAGATTGTGCCTGTCATGGTAGTTTGTGTCCTAGGTGTGAGGACAGAGAAAGATGTGTCAGTTATTGGGATGCAGACATAGTAGGATGGGATATGTTGTGACATAGTACCTTGTGTACGACTGTGGTGTCCCATTGTAGGCTGAAGCAATACATGTATGCTCAGTAAGTGGTACTGCTGGTGAATCCAGGTCACATATGAACTGTTGTACTACCTGAAGCTGTAGGCCTAAACACCACAGTATGGTGTATGTTCACATTCCCTGGTATCACTGTCTTGTGTGTTTCCTGTAGTCTGCACAGATTACATTCCTCAGGCATAGGTATCTGTAAGTAGGGGCACACAGTACTATAAGGTACACAGGTAATGCTCATCTGTGTAGGCATACATTTGTGTGTTGTATGTATTTCTAATGTATGTGTAATGATGCCTGTACCATGGCCACAATCACATGTGTGTTACAGGGTATGTGTGTGTGTACCTAGCAACATGTATACTCTGTTACAGCAGTATGCCAGCGATATTAACAACCGTGCACATATGTTAAGTAGGGGTATGGCATCAAAGACTAGGGTGGTTTACTGTTAATACTGTAACTGTACATTACATTCATTGCATTGGATGACAATATTTGTCATGCATTAGCTTGATATATACCCCCAGTGTGAGGTTGTGCATTGTATCCCATACAGTGTGCCGAGTACTGGTGTATAATGGTTTGTTGTATGGAGTGCGGCAGCCACTGTCAGGCAGTTGTGGGCTGAGCACTGATATGTGGTATTGAATGTGTGTATCCTCTGATAGACAGATAGACGCTATATCTGGCAGCTAAGTGATATCTGTACTTCATAATGTTAAGTGTGCCACATGACTTGCTCACACATATTGTTTAATTGTCTTCCAGGGTTATGGCTCATCAACGCAATCCTGCGTATACAGCTGCAGAGGAGGAGGTCATACAGGCCAGCCTGTATCAGCACTATGCCCTGCTTTTTTCCAGGGCCAGCCAGCACCAACATGAGCGTACTGCACTGTGGCAAGATCTTGTTCGCCAGGTAAATGACATAGGCATGCATAACTGGACATATGAGCAGGTACACCATCACTGCAGTGATTTAATTAGACATGCCCAGCGGAGTGCGTCTGATATCCATAGGCAACAGCTTGCCACAGGTGGTGGGGTGCCCATACATCCCCCCTCACCAGAGTGGAGGAGCTGCTCCTAAGCGTGATGGCTCCTGGCCTACAGCAACAACAACATCATGCATTTGTCATCATGGAGGCTGGAGCTACCCAGCAGGATGACATGGAGCGTGCAGGTAATATGCCCTAGCTGTAGACTACCGTTACCTGTATTGTTAGAATATGCTTATGTGAGATGTGTACTGTGTGTTTAGCAGTTGTGCTGCCTCTCGTGTGCAATACTGATATTCTGAATAGTATCTCCACACCTGTGACTGTTGACTGTTGTTCCACTGTAGAATAGCGCACTCACTCATGGTAGCAATGCCACAGTTGTGGCCACTGATAAACTGTGTCATATTCTTGTAGGTCCCTCTGGTATGACAGCAGGGCAGACGGTACATGCTGGTGAGTGTGTTAACACATTAATATTGGTAATGAAATGTGCATGTCATAGGTGAGGTGTAGGCCATGTACACGTAACACACCTACACATAATGCATGCTGTCCATGTTTGCTGTGAGACATTAATCATCTCATTGAAGTCAGTAGCTGCCTCAATCACATACACTGCACAGTGCAGAAGACACAAGTGTGGCAACACTGTACTGCACCTTAGATATACAGCTGTACACAACAGAACATGTTTATCATACGCAGTGCACGAAAACATGCTACATTTCCCATCACACCCACTGTAAGATCACACATCAGTATCCCACATGTCTTGCACACACACACACACACACACACACACACACACACACACACACACACACACACACACACACACACACACACACACACACATGCTGTACCTCAGGGGTAGAGTCCTATCATGGGTGTGTGCAACACTCTGCAACACATAACACAGTCATGTTAGGCAATGCTCCCTATTGGTCACCTCACACACCCATGTACAAGGTGTCTGTGTAATTGTGAATGTAGCCATGGCACTACAGTTCAGGTACAGCATGCTAGGCAGTGGTCTTGCACACATTAGTAGCTGTGAATGACCACAAGATGCATGTTGATGATGGCACAGGGTACTACATCCCATCCAGTTACAGTGACCACAGTACTACTCATAGCAGTCATTGCTTTGCACCTCAATGTTGTGCGTGTGCAAACATATGCACCTATACACAATATGCATAGCATGTTGTGTGTGTGCTTACATATGCCAGTATACACAATATGCACAGCAGTTGCCATCCAAAGTGTCACATATATGTCCTGGAATGCTAGTGGGTGTATAGGTCACTTGACACACATTGGATATGTGTGGTGTTTAATGTTGCAGTCGTGTAGCATGGCATGCCTTGTGTGGCACCGACATTTCTGCAATATGTCCCACACTCACCATAACCACTGTACACTGGCCATGTAGAGCATTGGGATACCTTCACGTCAACATGCAGCAATTGTCCTGTGTGTGTACATAGCATGCATGTGCTACACCCGTGCCCACTATTATCTGCTTTGGACACAGACACTGTACTCAGACATTGATATCTATATGTCACACAGATAACACATGCAGCCATGGCATGTATACTTGTGAGTGATGGTGCACAGGGCATTGCAGAGCTGATAATACCTGCAGAGCAATGTTGTGTCCATGTACAAATTGTGTTCCAGGGTGTAGCCAATCACTGAACAATGACACAGTTGCAACAAAGCCATGTATACTGCCATTACATTGTGGCATCTACACTTGCACTGTATGGTCTTATGCATTACATATTCTGCATGCTGACACGTGTGGTGACTGTTTACCTTCTGATACTGACACCCACCTTCACCCACTAAAGAGTATGTGTTGGATTGCTGGTGGGTGTGTGTGTGTGTGTGTGCTGTAGTGAAGAGTGTATTACTGTGCATGTGTGCATGTGTGCATGTGTTCATGTGTTCATGTGTGCATGTGTGCATGTGTGTTCATGTGTGCATGTGTTCATGTGTGCATGTGTGCATGTAAGATTGTGTTCATGTGTGCATGTGTGCATGTGTTCATGTGCAGACCATAAAGTGTGCTTCCTGTCTTCTTCTCACAGGTGCTGAGTTAGGGCTGGCTGAATGCAGAAGGAAACCTGAAGCCACTGCCACGAATAGTGCTGATGATGAGACATGTATTTTGACACAGGAAGGTTTGACAGGGTCTGTCGTTGGTCCACCAATCAACAGTACACAGCGTTCAACCCCATCTATGCGCACACTCATACTGCCAATACATCCCTCACCACCAATGGCCATAGGTGAGGGACAGCATACAGTTGGCACTGACCAGGAGAGTGTGGTACCCATGGCACTTGCATCCCCTCACAGCAGCCATAGCCGTATTCCTGGAACGGTACCACATAGGCGGAGGTCCAGGGGTTTTCGGGGGAGCACCGCTGGTCATATTGCCCCTGGCAGGCATGCCCTCACTGGTCTTATGACATCCAGTATGTTCCGGGCTGTAATGCAGGCTCAGGCACATATGGAATGGTACACCAGGCAGGGACTTAGGGCGCAGAGGGCACATTTCACCATTATCAATGACAGCATCCGTGACCTTGCCGGTGCCATCCGGACTTAAACCGAGGTCATTGATAGACATTGGGGGGAGACATTAGATGCCCTCCACAATATGTCATCCATGAGCCAGGACCGTGCGGGACGGTTGCGACGTCGACGCAGATGCATGCCAGCAACAGCAACAGCTGGCAGTGGTCACGGACGGCCCCTGGTTCACAGCCGCTCCCGTAATGGCAGTACCAGCCCCAGCAATGCTGGGGCTGGCCTGTCCATTGACCGTCCCAGTAGACCACATGCACGTGGCTCTGGCCATTCCCAGCAGGGACATGGGTCCAGTTGTCCCACCTCTGCCTCTGAGGACAGTACCCAGTCAGGGTTGGTACCCAATACTGTCCATAGCACCCCTGCCAGGCACAGGTGCTGTGTCCGTGGCCAGAGACAGTGATCTGTACAGTGATCTGTACAGCCTAGCAGGTACAGTCTGTGGCTGTCCCACAAACTACTGTATATGGCAGCCACATGGTGGAGCTGTGTGCATGCAGACACACACACATTAACCAAACAACTAGGGCTCACACATACACACACATATTACATCAACATTGGCCCATGCTGTACTGTTGTCCCTCACACACACACACACACACACACACACACACACACACACACACACACACACACACACACACACACACACACACATGTCGATTGGATGGGTCAATGTCAGGCTCTGGCAAACAACAAAACGCCCTGCACATATGATGATACCTGTGTCGCCTCTTGTCATCTGTAACATTGATGGAGGAACAGGCTAACATGGTGCTGATGCACAGGGTGACACTATAGCAGTGTAGCAATATTAGCAAGTTGTCAACAGGAAATGATGTAATGACATCCTTGTAGGTATATCTCAGCAGACATTATTCATCAAAACTCATTGTCAATGTAGCATTGTTTACACCACTGTTAGGTCTGACTATGTATTGTCCACCCATGTGCCACTTGGCTGACGTGTAATGTGTTGCCAGCATGTGTTAGTGAGTGGACAGTATGTGTGTGATGTGTGCAGTACAGATTAGCAAGTGTACATCTGTGAACATGGTGGGTGCACACTGTCTGTATGTATGTGCATAGTGGACACATGGGACATGTGGCATACCCTGTTGTACACATTGCTAATATGTCATAGTATCTTTCAATGGCCAGTATGCATTCTACTACAGTTATGTATTAACATGGGTAGACATGTGTGTATGACATGGGTAAACACTATGCTGTGGGTGATACTGTTAGTATCTGTCAATGATTTGCGGTCTGGTTGTATACATAACCACAACAGCATGACTATAAGCAATCATTGGATGATGTCCTGACAAATGACACACAGTCGTAGGGAACTCAGTAACAGCTGTATCCTTCACGTGCTACACTATAACACTAACCAGTGGTAATTACCGCCACCCATTCCTGTGTCCACACCTGTTTGGCATATAGCCCCCTTAGGTACATGCAAACACACTAGGGATGTGTCCATCCACATCTGGTAATGCATGCAGTGGCCTACAATCCATTCCCTGGATGGTACACATATCCTACACAAGGGTATCATACAGACAGATGCCTGTCGTGATACATGCTGTATAGCAGTAAGCCGACTATGGCATAGTCATCCACATGTACTATACTTACTATCCTGTCAGTACCACATAGGTGCTAGCCCTCAACATGTATGTTGGGTACCAATGTGTACATACAGCCTCATGTTATGTCATGTGCCCCTTGGTATCCACATATCCATAGGTATTGTGGAGTCCCAAGGTGTGTCACATGAGACATTTGAGGCCTGGATGCATATCCACAAGGCGGTTGTACACCTATAAAGACTGTCCATTATTGGCAGTCATTGTTGTGTATGAACATGCCTGACATATACCCCAGGCATATACCATCACTCACACTACTGTAAAGTAACTGTCATGGGTGTGTGTGGCACAGGTGACCTTGGCCACGGATCACGACAGTGGATGGGCCTGTCACATACATACATATGTGACCTACGATCCGAGAAGCTGTGGCACAACCTGTCAATGGCAACAAATGTATTCATGTAGGATGCAGGCTTCACACCTATGTACTGATTAAGGGAACATGTACACATATATATTTGCAACGCATATACATGATATGTGCAATGCACTTACTGTTGTAATCATAATATGCCATAACATAGTAAAAGCAAGACCCACACTGCATTGAGCAAGAGGGACACACACACACAGTCAGCACTTGCAGGATTCAAACCCCTACCTAACTATGTTATGATACTAGACAGAGTTGCATTAGCACAGTGCGCTATTTGCTTTACTGAGTGGTTTCCCTTCCCTGTCTGTATTTCTAGGGTGGTGACATCATCAGTCTTTCCAAAGAGGAATGTACATCTTTAGTGTGTTTTCCCAGTCTTCAAAAAGGCCACTCCTTTCAAGGAGAATTGCACACACACAGTCAGCGTTTGCAGGATTCAAACCCCTACTTAACTATGTTATGATACTAGAGAGAGACGCATTAGTACAGCACGCTGTTTGCTTTATTGGGTAGTTTCCCTTCTCTGTCTGTATTTCTAGGGTGGTGACATCATCAGTCTTTCCAAAGAGGAATGTACATCTTTAGTGTGTTTTCCCAGTCTTCAAAAAGGCCACTCCTTTCAAGGAGAATTGCACACACATACACACACCCTCCACACACAGACACAGTCAGCGTTTGCAGGATTCAAACCCCTACCTAACTAGGTTATGATACGAGAGAGAGAGAAACGCATTAGCGCAGCACGCTATTTGCTTTACTGGGTGGTTTCCCTTCTCTGTCTGTATTTCTAGGGTGGTGACATCATCAGACTGGACATGGTAATGTGTGTACACTTTGTTTTATGCCATTCCAGGAATGGTCCATGTGGGTCGTCAGGTGTCAACAGCTGGAACAGGAACTCATAATCCTTACCTTGTGTGATCTTTCTGTGGACACATCGACATTTCTTCATATGTCAACACATATTTATGCACAGCTTGTTGGTTTTGTGGGTACTACATGTGTCTGGGATGTTGACAAAGGGCTATTCAAAGTGTATGTGAGACATGTGTAGCTGTGTTCAGTGATGTATGTCCTGTGTGGCTGCCTTGCAAACAGTGTAGCATGTTTGGGAACCATGATCTGCACATGAACATACCATGATTAGTAGGGTTGTGTGTATGTCAGCTTCCAATAGCTCGGTTTATGACTTCAACCATGATGGACTCCATGGCCTTGCAGATCATACTTCATAGGCATACTGGACTGTACTTCCCATGGTGTGTTGTGCACCAACACTTGTGTGGAGTGCCATATGTTGCTGTAACACATTCAACGGTTCCACATCCTGTGTAGGGTGGAGGTTCAGCTGACTGTTCAGGTGCACGATCTGTTTGTTCTGTAGTTTATGCATGACACATATTGGGAATCAATGTAGTCCACTTGATGCCATGCTTTTAGCATTGGGGGTAGCTGTCCATCCATTCTACATGTGATATCTCCTGGTATGATGATATGGACTATCGTCGGTGGGAGGTGGGTATGTATATATGGGCTTGTCTGTCAGGATGTCGGCATTGTCAGTCAGGTACAGTTGGCCCTGACTCATGACATATATGTGTGTACATTGCTATATATGACATAGCTGTCAGAGGTGTCATGATTCAGTCTGGACTCATTCTCAGCTACTCTTTACAGAACACCAACAAACCTGAGCACTAATCCCTGTTATACTCCTATACACACTTAACACCCTACTGATCCTTTGTCATCTGGCTACAGAGTATGCCATAATGATATCCCGGCATGTCCAGGGGTCGGCTTTGTGTGCACTCGCCAGTCCATCTGGTGAATATTGTGATGTAGACACAATGTCACATCTGCCTCATGTACACAGAAAACACTCTCCTCCTCACAACAAACCCAGATATATGTGTGAGATGCACCTATAGAGACATACAGGGTGCTGAACTCTCTCGACCCATGACTGGCATAGTCTATCAGGTGGTGAGGATAACCACACACACCACATATCAGTCTCACATATCCTCTGGCGACAGCACTCAAACCACATTATAACACATACACATACTCGGATGCTGTAAATGAACTCTGCCTAAGCAGCAGAGACCTCCACAGCAGGCACACACACAACTGCTACCCCACTACAATACCCACATCTCACATAGTTCACAATGTCAGTGTGCCACACAGTCACATGCCTTCGGGCTAAACAACACACATAATACACTTGTGATAGGTGACACTTATTGTCAGACACACTGATGTACCACTCACCAGCCTATACAAGGGAATAGTCCCTTTGTGCTGTCTGTCGTGTGCCAGGATCTGCCACATAACACATGCAGTCAGGTCACTACAAAGCAAGTACAGGACTGGCACCATCATTGTCCATGCTGGTGCGTAAAACCTCAGACGTTACTCCCTGGACCACATGACATGGTACATGGAGGAACAGTGTCATCATGTAGCCCAGGCCAGTATGACCCTGACCTTGTCTAGCATCTTACACCAACCAAGTATGATGTCACAGTATACAGGCAAACATATCACGTTTAACACTTGGCTAACAGATTGGTGTCATTCATAGGGGATACAGTGTCTGTCAGCCTGTGGTGACATGCTCAATATGCCACATAGCTTCACTATGGACAGCTTGCACCTGTCACCCTTGGACCTTTGAATGCTGGCTAAGGCTCTTGCTACCACCATAGTGCATTTGCTGAGCAGGGCTCAAAAGACAAACCCACCTACATAGACATTACAGGTTAAATAACACTAAGGGTAATGCTGCTCAACACCAGATGTGTTACCCTCATATTGCGGCCACTCAGGACTCCCCTCAGTATGGGGGATAGCAAGATATGTGCACTAACAGATGCCTAGTTCAAGGTCACATATGCACACCAGCACTACCAGGTTATGTTTCATTCCATGCTTTCTGACCACAGGACTTGGAACAGACAACACAACTAGGGGGCGTATCCATATACATCACAGATACACACACCTCCGGGTTAGTGGCACTGCACTAAGCATCACAGACCATACATATACAACTACCATTGTGCGAAACTGCCTTTCAGTTTGTTGCCTACTACAGACCAGCCTCCCATACTCAGGAACCACACTCGGCTTTCCTGGGAACAGTGGAGGATATGATGGTCTCCACAAACACCATTATATTGGGTGACATCAGATACACGAATATTGACTGGGGATACTATTCAAGCCGCAACAACCTTGCCCTACAGTCGCTACAATTTGTAAATTCATATGCTATGGCACAACCAGTCACCACAGCCACAAGCGGGAATACATATTGGACCTGATCATCACCAACATGGGGACTCTATGTTCCACACCAGCAATATACCCCTCATTGGTAAGGTCGGAACATACATCTATCTCACTGGACATACATATACACTTCACACACCCGTCCTGGGTAATCTTGGTGAACTTCTGATGAGCCAACGTCTCACTTCACCAAAGCAAGGTGGTATTCTTCAGAGACCCTGAGACAGTGTCAAATACAGCTCCGACTGGTGAATCCTTTACATACACATTCTATGGACTCCTAGTGGACTGCATGGATTGTGCTACCCCAAATAACAACAAGACTCACTCCTCCAATGGCAGGGGACCTGTCTGGTAGACACCAGCCATTAATAAGCTATACAATATCAGGAGGAAGCTACTACATGATAGAGCACAATCCCAGACGGGGAAAGCATCTGTGATCTGTACTAGCAGACAGCTATGATCACTCATGTACTTATCTAAGGTCTTCTTCTCACGGACAATTGCACCAGACATGTAGGACTATCACAAGGCCTTTGTCAGTTATGTCAGGAACCTGGGTGGACATTCACTGATATGCTGTGAGTTACTGCATACTGACTACACTTACCCTGACCCCACTGGCATAGCCAACATCCTGGCAAACATGTTCAGTACAGATGTCTCCCCCCATCCCCCCTAGGGAGCAACTATCTATTCCAACAGAGTGTAACTTCCCTGACACCACACAGTAACAGGTGAGTGCTGCCCTCCCAAAAGCATACATTACAGCAGTAATGGGACCAGTTGGTGTCCCGGCCTGCATCTTACATGAGCTTCATGACAGACGTAACCCTCACATTACACCACTGTGCAATATCTGAGTTACTACAGGATATGTACCCATGGAATGGCGTACAGCAACAGTGGTCTCACTCCACATAGTTGGTGCCAGAATGGACCACAGACAATATTGCCCTATAAGCCTGACTATCCTGTTATGCAAAGCTATGGAGCGTATCGTCATGGGACTCTTAAACATAGACATCAGGAACCTACAGACACTGTGTCCTACACATTTCAACATTGTTGTGGGCAGATCTTGCCTCTTGAACATGTTTGTATTCTTTAGACGGTTAACAGGTCCATCGACATAGGGACAGTTGTACACGCAGCCTACCTGAGGCTTGCTAAACCCTTCCACACAATAACCCACTGGGCCATTATGCATAGGCTCACCAGCATTGATATGGACACATATCTCACATGATGGATTGCTACCTGAATCAGGGATAGCACCCACATGGTCAGAATTGCAGGTGCCATGTCTGACTATACAACAGTTACACGTGGCATCCCACACGGCTCGGTCCTGGGGCCTCTCTTGTTCAGTATATATTTGTCTGATGTACAGGCTACCACAGGGGGAATATGGCTGACCTTGTTCACACTTGACTGCAAAATGGGTGCCATAATCACCTCTCCAGCTGTCACATGCATACTCCAACAGGGTCTCACAGAGATGGATGACTGGTGCCTGAGCCATGGCGTACAGCTAAATGCCATTAGTTGCATAGTCATCCCCTTTGGGAATAACAACATGCCCACACATTAACACATAGGTAGTACTCCATTACATATGGTAGGTGTTGTTAGGTGATTGGGGACATGACTTATTTGTACTGTCACCTTTGACATTCACGTTGCCACAGTGGTTGGACAGACCTTCTATATAAGCAACCTTATCCCATATGGTTTCACATCTAGATCGAGCGATGTCATTGTGCCCCTATACTAATAACAACCATGCTTGGTTACAATGCCACCTTTGGGGTGTACCTTACCCAACACCTGCAGCAACTGTACTGGCCACAGATACCCAAGCAACAGCCATCCCTCAACAATACCCATGAATCACATATCTCACAAGATCAGTGTGCCTCAGAGTCACAGCCCTTAAGGCCAAACAACACACCAAATACACTTGTTATAGGGGACTCTATTGTCCAGCACACTGACGTCCCGCTCAACTGACTGAACAAGGAGAAGGTCAATGTAAGCTCCCTGTCAGGTGCCAGGATCCACCACATAGCGCAAGCACTGAGGTCACTCCAAAGCAAGTACAAGTATGACTCCATCATTGTCCATGCAGGTGTGAATGACATGAGACATACCTCCCTGGACTACAAGACAAGAGACATAGAGGAGCTCTCTGATCATGTAGCCCAGGCTGGTATGACCCTGACCTTGAGTAGAATCTTGCCCTCACCAAAAATGATGCCAGAGTATAAAGACAAAATGATCAGTTTCAACAATTGTCTAAAGTATTGGTGTCATTCAATGGGGATCCAGTGTTTGTCAGCCTGGGATGACATGCCCGACAAGCCACGTTGCTTCACTAGGGACGGCTTGTACCTGTCACCCTTAGGCTTTCGTATACTGGCCATGCCTCTTGCCACCCCCATAATGCATTTTTTAGGCGAGGCTCAAAGAACAAATCCATCTCCATAGACAACCCAAGGATAAAAATCTAAAGGTAATGCTACTCAATGCCAGAAGTCTAAACCTCAAGATGCACGCACTCGAGGCTCTCCTCAGTATGGAGAATATCGATGTCTGTGCAGTACCAGAAACCTGGTTCAAGGCTCCTGAGAGCACCCCAGCACTACCAGGTTATAACTCATACCATGCGTTTCAGACACAAAACTCGGACCGAAGCACAAAAGGAGGGGTTGTATCTATATTCATCAAAGATACCTACACCTCCAGGTTAGTGGCACTGCACGAAGCATCAGAAACCATCCATGTGCAACTAACAGTGTGCCAAACTGCCTTTCAGTTTGTAGCGTGCTACAGAACACCCTCCCTATTACAGGAACCCCACTTGGCATTCCTGAGAACACTGGAGAATATCAAGGTCTCTCCTAAAACTATGTTATTGGGTGACTTCAACTACCCAAACATTGACTGCAACAACTACTCATGCCCAAACACACTCGCCCAACGTTACCTTGAAGTTATAAACTGTAATCCATGGACATCCATATCCCGTTCCCACCCCCAGCCAAGGAAATCACTGTAAAGAATTTCTCAAAAGCCAACTTTGCACTTCTCAAAACTGAGGTGGAATCCTTCAAAGCCCACGGCCCAGAGGATAATACAGGCTAATCCGCAGAATCCTTTACAAATGCATTCTATGAGCACCTGCAGGAATGCATGGATCATGCTATCCCAAATAAAACGAAGACTCACTCCTCCATAAACAGGAGACCTGTTTGGTGGACCACGGCCATAAATAAGCTATACAACAGAAGGAGGAAGCTACTACATGACAGAGCAAAATCCCAAAAATGGAAGGCATCTCTGATCAGTATTAGCAAGAAACTTCGATACCTCATAAAATCATCAAAGGCCAGTTTTGAAAGGGAAATTGCCCTAGACACTAAAGATAATCACAAGCCCTTCTTTAGTTATGTCCATAATATGGGTGGAAACTCCCAGATATGCTCTGAATTGTTGCCTAACTGTACAAAATATACCAAACCTACAGACATAGCCAATATCTTGGCAGACAGATTCAGCACAAACCTCTCCCTCCCTTCACCCCCAGAGGAACAAATGCCTATCCCAACTGAATGTAACCTCCCTGACATCACAGATGCACAGGTGAAAGCTGCCCTCTCCAAAGCAAAAAACACAGCAGCTATGGGACTGGACGGTGTCCCAGGCTGTGTCTTACACAAGCTCCAAGAAGAACTGAACCCTCACATTAAGTCATTGTTCAAACTTAGCCTTACTACAGGATATGTACCCAAATAATGGTGTACAGCTACAGTGTTTCCACTCCACAAAGGTGGTGCCACAACGGACCCTGGGAACTATCGCCCCATAAGCCTGACTAATCTGGTCTGTACAGCTATGGAGCGTATTATCATGGAACTCATAAACAAAGACATTGGGAGACTCCAGACACTGGACCCTACCCAATTCGGCTTTGTTAAGGGCATATCTTGCCTCTTAAACCTAGTTGATTTCTTTGAAACAGTTACCAAAGCTATAGATGAGAGCAAGGTAGTCCACACAGCCTACCTGGACCTCGCAAAAGCCATCGACACAATACCCCACTTGGGCATCATAAATAAGCTTACCAGCTTAAATATCAACCCCTATATCACAAGATGGGTTGCAAACTGGCTCAGGGATAGAGCCCACATGGTCAGAATCACAGGTGCCATGTCCGAATCCAAACCAGTTACAAGTGGCATCCCACAGGGCTCAGTTCTGGGACCTCTCTTGTTCAGTATGTACTTCTCTGAGGTTCAGGCTAACACGGGGGGATTATGTCTGACAAAGTTCTCAGATGACTGCAATTTGGGGGCCATATTCGACTCTCCAGCTGACACAAGCATCCTCCAGAAGGGTCTCACAGAGATGGATGTTTAGTGCCAGAGCCATGGGCTTGAGCTACATGCTAAAAAGTGCATAGTCATCCCCTTTGGGAAAAACAAGGTGCACACAAATTACCACATAGGTGGTAATCCATTAAGTACAGAAGTAGTAATTTGAGATTTGTGGACCAATGTAGATAGTAATCTCTCCTTTGATAATCACATTGCCAAAGTGGTTACAGAGACCTTCTATATATGCCACCTTATCACAAAAGGGTTGGCATCTAGATCAAGAGAGGTCATTGTGCCCCTGTACTCATCACTCATCAGCCCCATACTTGAATACAATGGCCCTTTTGGGATGTACCTTACCTGACACCTGCAGCAACTGGAGAGACCCAAAAGTACCTCTCCAAGAGGATCATGGGCTACAAACAGATGTTGTATGCAGCTCAACTAAAGAAACTCCAGCTCTACTCAGTTGCTTACCACCTACTCAGAGGCGATCTATGCCTGACATACAAAGCCATGTCAAACCCAGAATTAATGGACATGCTCCACCTCGAATATCCAAGTCCCTTAGAGATACATGCTCCAGGGACTTAAACCTCAGCACAACAATAAAAAGGACATGCTGGAGGGACAGATTCATTTCCCAGAGGCTCCCCTCACTCTGGAATAGAATCCCAATTCATATTAGACATAGCCCCTCTCTGACCCTCTTCAAGACAATTCTGGACACGTGGATGAGAAATCGCAAATTCACCCCTTGGATCTCTTCTGTGTCCCTGCTAGACAGAGGCACAGCAAACTAATCTTAAAGGGTACCTTCTGTGACCTAATTTACAGAGGCACAGTAGACTAATCTAATAGGGAGACGGAAGCCAAATACACTCTGGCTAGGCTTATAAATGCCCTAGGGCAGATAGCCTAGTATCTACCTATGAACCTATGAACCTATAAGTTCCGCACCAAGCAGATGTAGGGACTCACACAGATGACCTGCACAGTTCAGATGCAGTAACTCCAGCTCTACTCAGTCGCTTACCACCTACTCGGATATGATGTGTGCCTGTTGTTTGCAGTAATACCCAACCCAGAATTAATGGACATGCTCCACCTCAGGATATCCAACTCCCTTGTAGCTACACACTCCAGGGACATATACCTCAGCACAGATGTTAATAGGACATGCTGGAGGGACAGCTTCTTATCCCAGGGCCTCCACTCACTCCAGATTGTGATCACAGTTTCACATAGGCAGAGCCACCCACTAACCACCTACAGGGGACATTTTGACGGCTGTATGGGTGATCATATGTTTACCCATGGGATATCTTCTGTGTCCCTGCTGGACAGAGGCACACTAACGTACATGGGATATCTTGTGTGACCTACTATTCACTGGCACAGTGTAGTAATCTGACAGGGCTGCAAAAACCAAACACACTATGGCTAGGCTTGTACATACCCTAGGGCAGATAGCCTAGTTTCGACCTCTGAATCTATGCTTCTGCTCGGGATGCACAATATTTATTGCTGATACTGTTTGCAGGTCTTTATCGTCTTTGCTTTCCCAGTTTCTATGAACAACTTAGGTATCTGCGGAACATGTTTGATCATGACAGGGTTCCATTATATTTTATAAGTGTCTGTTGTCATGTAACTGTGTGCATAGGGCAGATTGCTGGATAGTGAGAGGTTCCTGGGTTAACACATGCAACTGCCAGATATGTGTGGCCCACTGCTGTAGTCAGACATGGCCTAAGTGTGTGAGCATGCCCAGTTCAGGCTTTCCATGTTTTGTTGCCTGACATATGTCTCATTTATTCAAGTGTGTGAGCATGCCCAGTGTGACCTTTCAGTATGTTGCGATCTGAAGTCCACTACATTTGTGGATGTGTGTGAACATGACCAATATTAACATTTATACTGTGTGTGTTGGAAGTCAAGTTCTGTTCTTACTGCAGGACTCACCTTTGTGTCATAACTCAACAGGGATTATGCTGTGCCTGCAGGGTTTCCATGAGATACTTTGCATAGACTTATCAACATTCCTTCATACTGGCTGAACAGTGCAATGCTGTCATGGTTTAGTGGTTCAGTACTTTAACTATGGTGCACAGTATCCTGGGTTCGAGGCCCATCACTGCTTTATATTTCCATACTGAGCAGACCAGACTGCTTAAGGCCAGTTAAGCAAATATAAGCATGTTGGTATTTGTTCTGCTATGCCCTACTTAGACCAGGCTTGTCCGACATTGCTGTATATTCACCAACTTTGCTGGGCATTGCCCAATATTACTCGACATTGACCACAGTTGTACTAGTTGGTGTGTGCGATTCTGTTTGCATATACTACATGGTGGTAAATGCTGTTTAGCACTACCTTAAATTGCTTGACACATGGCAATCATGCCTCAGGTGGTGCTGCAGGGCTGCCTATGTCGGA
The DNA here is from genome assembly GCF_019279795.1 of Protopterus annectens. Classification (NCBI taxonomy): domain Eukaryota; kingdom Metazoa; phylum Chordata; order Ceratodontiformes; family Protopteridae; genus Protopterus; species Protopterus annectens. The sequence continues at coordinate 1,373,390,716 of NC_056739.1, forward strand.
TGCACATACTACACTCCCTGTACATGTTTGAAGCAGGTAGTGTCAACTTAGGCATCCCTTTTACTATATGTGCAGGTCAGAGAGAGGTATCATTTCCAGGGTTCCTACTGAGCCAGTGTATGTGCTATGCGTTGCCTCTTTGCCAAGGCCAAAGCATACTGGGCATGCCTTCTTCTGCCTACTGGGGCAGGCTCAGGTTGTTCCTCCTCCGAGTCACGCTCTGCCTGTGATACCTTGGCAATGGTGGGGGGCTGTTTGGGCCAGGCCTATGCTGGTCCTGCTGCAGCTGTTTTTGCAGGATCATATTATGTAGCATAGCACATACCATGACAATTTGGGTACATGTAGTTGGTGAGTACTGCAAGGCTCCACGAGATGTGTCCAGGCACCAGAACCATGACTTGAGCAGCCCAAACACATGCTCGATTACATTTTGTGTTTGTGCGTGTGCCTCATTATGGCATTCCTGTTCAGGTGTGTGTGTGTTTCTGATGGGTGTCATCAGCCACGGCTCCAGTGCACAGCCAGCATCCCCCACTAGGTGACCATGTGGGATGTCCCCATTGGCAAATGTCTGGTACAGCTGTGTCAGATGCCAGATATGGGAATCATGGTAGCTTCCAGGGCAGCCAGCACACACATTCAGTATTATGCCCTGGGCATCACACACGACCTGGCAGTTGATGGAGGTGAAGCCCTTGTGGTTAATGTAGGCCCTACCTCACTCACCAGCTGGTGCTTTGATGCATATGTGCGTGCAGTCTATTGCACCCACTACCTCAGGGTATTTTGCTATTTGCTGGAAGAGACGCATATTGCTGGCCAATACCTCACGGGAATTGGGGAAATATACATGATCACTGACATGTGCTGACATGACATCCAGGAACTGGTGCAGTACCCTGGATGCTGATGCCTGTGATATCCCCATCATATCACCAGTTGGTCTCTGGAAGGTACATGTTGCTAGTATTCATAGGCCAACACATACCTTGGTTTCCACTGGAATGGGTTCCCCTCTGTTGGGTCTGTGTGTGAGGAGTGGCCTGCACAGCTCAACAATTTGCTGCAGAAGGTCTCTGTCCACTCTATAGCGCTCCACTATCTCCAGCTCATGTAGCCCCTGGTAGGTTACCCTGGGCCTGTATACTCTTCTCCGTCTCCGCACTGGGTGTTGATCAGCAGCATTACCATTGTCACCACCCTCAGCATATTGCATATGTCGCCTTATGACGGCAATGGCAGCCCCTAACATTTTTTTGTCTCAGTACAGCTTTTTCAGTATTCACTTCTCTTAGCTGGCTGCAGTGCTGCAGTGTTCATAGGTTCATAGGTTTATACTAGGCTATCTGCCCTAAGGCATTTATAAGCCTAGCCCAAATTTTTGTGGCTTACGCCACCTTATATGAAAAATACTGTGCCCATTAGTTTGTTGTGCCTCTGTCCAGCAGTGACACAGAGATGATTCCGGGTAAACCTCGATCTCCCATCCACAGGTCTAGATTTCTCTTGAACAGAGTCAGCGAGGTGCTCTGCCTCACATGGACCGGGATTTTATTCCACAGCATAGGGGGTCTCTGAGTGATAAATCTATCCCTCCAGCACATCCTATTTATATCCGTGCTAAGGTTTAAGTCGCTTGCTCTAGTGGTTTTGGTGGATTTGGATTTTTGAGGTGGAGCATGTCCATTAATTCTGGGTTGGACATGGCCTTGTATGTCAGGCACATGTCACCTCTGAGCAGACGGTATGCGACTGAATAGAGCTGGAGTTTCTTCAATCTGGCAGCATATGACAGATTTTGGAGTCCCTTTATCCTTTTGGTGAGGAACTTTTGGGTCTCTCCAATTGCTGCAGATGTCGGGTGAGATACATCCCGAATGGGGCACTGTATCATTGGTCTGATAAGTGAAGAGTACAGGGGAACAATGACCTCACTAGATCTGGATGTGAATCCCTTCATGATCAGGTGGGCAATGTAGAAGGTCTTTCTAACCACTTTAGCAATGTGAGTGTCAAAAGAAAGGCCACTGTCAACCTGGGTCCCCAGGTCCCTGATAACCTCTTCTGTGCTTAGTGGATTGCCACCTATATGGTAGCTTGGGGTTACCTTGTTTTTCCCGAAGGGTATGACTATACATTTTTTGGCGTTTAACTTCAGGCCATGGCTCTGGCACCAGCTATCTGTTTCCGTGAGTCCCTTCTGAAGGATATCCGTGTCCGATGCACTTTCTGCTATGGCGCCCAGTTTGCAGTCGTCTGCAAACTTTGTCAGCCAAAGTCCTCCCATGCTGGCCTGTACTTCTGAGAAGTAGATGCCAAACAATAGGGAGCCAAGGACCGAGCCCTGTGGGACACCACTTGTGACCGGCTTGGAGTCTGACACAGCGCCAGCAACTCTAACCCTGTGGGTTCTGTCCTTAAGCCAGTTTGCAGCCCATCTTGTGACATATGGGTTTACATTTAAGCTGGTAAGTTTTTCTACAATATCCGAGTGGGGTATTGTGTCGAAAGCCTTTGCAAGGTCAAAGTAGGCTGTATAGACTGCCTTTCCCTCATCAATGGCCTTGGTGACTGTTTCAAAGAAGTCGACCAAGTTCAAAAGGCATGATCTTCCCTTGACAAAGCCAAACTGGGTCGGGTCCAATGTCTGCAAGTCCCCTATATCTTTGTTTATGAGCTCCATTATGATCCTCTCCATAGCTTTGCAGACTAGACTTGTTAAGCTTATGGGGCGGTAATTACCAGGGTCCGTAGAGGCGCCGCCTTTGTGGAGTGGGACCACAGTTGCCGTACGCCACTCCTTGGGCACGTATCCTGTGGTAAGGCTGAGATTAAACAGCTGCCTTATGTGCGGGGTTATTTCCTCATTTAGATCATGTAGCACACAGCCGGGGACACCATCCGGTCCCATTGATGCTGTGTTTTTAGCTTTAGAGAGAGCAGCTTTCACCTGCGCATTTGAGATGTCCGGGAGGCTACACTCAGCTGGGATAGTTATCTCTCCTTTAGGGAGAGGGGTGAAGTTTGCACTGAACCTGTCTGCCAGTATGTTGGCAATGTCTGTGGGTTCAGTGATTTTTGTATCATTTTGGACTAATTCTGAGCATATCTGGGAGTTTCCACCCAGGTTCCTAACATAGCTGAAAAAGGCCTTATGATTGTCCTTTGAATCCATGGCAATTTTTCTCTCAAAATTGGCCTTAGTTGATTTTATGAGTGCTCGTAATTTTTACTAATAATGATCAGGGGTGACTTCCCTTTTATGGATTTTGTTCTATCACGTAATAGCTTTCTCCTCTTATTGTAAAGTTTGTTAATGGCTGGGGTCCACCAGACTGGACGTTTGCCCTTTGTGGAAAGAGTCTTGGTTTTATTTGGGATTGCCTGATCCATGCAGTCCTGGAGGTGTTCATAGAAGGCATTTGTAAGGGCTTCCGCAGCTTGGGTTGTGGTTTCCTCTGGCTCAGGGGCCTTGAAGGATACCACACCAGTCTTGAGTAGTGTGAAGTTTGCTTTAGAAGTTCTTCACTATGGTCTTTTTGTTTGGGGTGGGGCGGGATGTGGATTTCCAGTGAGATTAGTTTATGATCAGATCTCACCAATGAGGGATATACTTCGGTGTGGAGCATTTTGTCCCCATGTTTGTGACAATGAGATCTAGTATATTTTCTCCTCTCGTGGGAACAGTGACTAGCTGTTCCATGGCATTTGAATTTATGAACTCCAGGAACCGTTGGGCTAGAAAGTTAGGGCTTGAGTAATGTTCCCAGTCTATATTCGGGTAGTTGAAGTCACCCAATATGATGGTGTTTGGAGATACATTTATACCCTCCAGTGTCTTCAGGAAGGCTGTGTGGGGTTCCTGAGTTTGAGAGGGTGGCCTGTAGCATGCTACAATTTGTAGAGCAGTTTTGCCTATGGTTAGTTGCACCTGGATGGTTTCCGAGCTTCGTGCGTTGCCACCAACCTGGAGGTGTGGGTATCCTTTATGAATATGGATACACCCCTCCTTTTGTGGTGTGGTCCGGGTTTTGGGGCCAGAGCATGATATGAGGTAAAACCTAATAGTGCCGGGTGCTCTCAGGAGCCTTGAACCAGGTTTCAGTTACAGCACAGACATCGATGTTCTCCATACTGAGAAGGGCCTCGAGTGCGTGCATTTTGAGATTTAGACTTCTGGCATTGAGCAGCATTACCCTCAGTTTCTTCCCATTTTGTTTTCTAGGGTGGTAGGTTTAGAATTTGAGCCTTGCCTAAAAAGGCACTATGGGGTGGCAAGAGCCTTAGCCAATATCCGGAATCCCAGGGTGACAGGTGCAAGCCGTCCCTTGCGAAGCAGCGTGGCTTGTCAAGCATGTCATCCCAGGCAGACAGACACTGGATCCCCTTTGAATGACACCAGACATTAAGCCAATTGTTAAAGCTGATCATCTTGTCTCTATATTGTGGCATCATTCTTGGTGAAGGAAGGATACTGCTCAGGGTTAGGGTCATACCTGCCTGGGCTACATAATCAGAGAGCTCCTCTATGTCTCTTTTCATGTAGTCCAGGGAGGTACGTCTCAGGTCGTTCACACCAGCATGGACAATGACTGTGTCATATTTGTACTTGCCGTGGAGTGACCCGAGTGCTTGTGTTATGTGGCGGATTCTAGCGCCCGATAGGCAGCTTACTGTGACCCTCTCCTTGTTCAGCCTGGTGAGTGGGACGTCAGTGTGTCTGACTATGGAGTCACCTATGACAAGTATGTTTGATGTTGTATTTGGCCTTAAGGGCTGTGACTGCTTTGCACACTGCTTTTGTGGTTTATGTGTTGCTTGTGGGGTGTCTTGAGGTAGCAGTTGTTTGGGTGTCTGCTTTGGAGGCCTCTGCTGTTTAGGTAAATTTTTACTCAGAGCCTCCAGTATGTCTTTGTGTGTTTATGTGTTTGATTCAGTGGAGTGGTAGCATTATGTGAGGCTGGTTTTGTGGTGTGTGTAGTTGCCTTCTCCTCCTGTCTGGTCTTGCCAGTCCTGAGTTGAGAGAGCTCAGCCTCCAGTTTGGCTAAATAGCTGCATCTCTCACAAGTATTTGTGTTATGTGGGAGGAGGAGAGGGTTGTCTGTGTACATGAGGCAGTTATAACATTGCCTCAAGATTCCCAGATTCACCAGCTGGACCGGAGAGGAGATTGACAACTGACCTTTGGACATGCTAGAATAATATTGGGAAATCCTTAATTGAAAACAAGGGCCAGTGGGGAGTGAGGGTGTAGTGCTTTTAATTTTTAGTGCTGACTTGTATAATTGCTTTAGTGAGCAAGTGCCAGGTAACTTGAGTGCAATGTGTTACAAGTAACTAAATGCAAACACGACAAACAGTAACTTTCTTTCAAGTGAAACAAGGAAATAAGTACAGTAAGCAATGCAGATATCACTAGTGATCCACAGAAGCGCTGAGAAGTTAGTATTAGGTGGAATTAGCTTCCAGGAAATAACAAGCAAACAAACAACAAGCATATAAACAAAGCTAGATTCAGCAGGCCTGGATCTAGTCTATGCTAGAGCAAACAAGGTGAACCAATTTCAGTAAGATACAGTTCAAATATTCAGGCACTATAAACCTTTAACCAGAAATTCCCAGCTCAGAAGGGCAGAGTCCAGCCTCTTCTCCCACAAGAGTGCAGACCACGCACCTTCTTAATGTAAAATAACTGGCCTGAAGCCCAAGTGCCTAAACCAGAACTAATACACTTGGACACTGGGCTCTCAATCAGCAGTTCCCAACTTAGAAGGATGAAAGCTACCTGTCCTGCCACCACAGTGCTTGCCACAAACCTTCCTAATGTAAAACAACTGGTCTGAAGCCCAAGTGCTTAATCCAAAAGACTTGAATGATAGCTACACTTTAATCAAGTTACAACCAAGCAGTAATAAATACCATTGAATACTTTAGAGAATGTCTGGATTAGTGCTCAAGTTACACAAACAAAGCTAGATCCAGCAGGCCCAAATCCAGTCTATGCCACAGCAAACAAGGCGCACCAACTTCAGTAAGAAACAGTTCAGATATGCATGCACTATAAGCCTTTAACCAGAAATTCCCAGCTCAGAAGGGCAGAGTCCAGCCTCTCCTCCCACAAGAGTGCAGACCACGAACCCTCTTAATGTAAAATAACTGGCTTGAAAGCCCAAGTGCTTAAACCAGAATTAATACACTTTTAGAATAACAGACACTGTGCCCTCAATCAGCAGTGTCTCTGAGGAATACATGGTGAAAAGTTGTTTGCAGAGTTTTAAGTGCTGGGCTGGGCTGGGCTGGTTTACTGCCTGTGTAATTGCCTGATTCTGATTATTTCCACCTGCTAGCTCTGCTGACTCTCCCTGGTTAACTTCCTACTGTTTGTTGTGCTTCCTTTTCCCTTTCCATTTTCTCAGGGGGCAGCGCCATGCACACTAGCGCAGACGCACGCACATGCGCTAACACACGCGCACACAGGCTTAGACAGAGTTACACTAGCTAATTCCTGACTAAATGCGCGTACACGGGTGCAAAGGCACTTACAAGACTTTAAACTGACCTACACATGCTTACACGCATGCACACAGGCGCAAATATGCTAACACAGATTTAGACAACATTACACATGCTAACTTCTGCTTACATGCGCACACACTGTCTTACTCAGGTTTAAAGGCATGCACACAAGTGGGCATACACGTTGCAAGCATTTTTACAAGAAACTTTGGTGATACCCACAGTGTGCACCTTCTATTTCTTGACTTTAGCTAGGATATCTACTGACACACCTCTTCCAGTGATGAGCAACTGACAGCTAACACATGCCACTCTGCTCCAATGAGATTAGCTACTGTCATACATACTCCCCTCATGATGTCACCTATATCCTACTCTGTTACTCCCCTTATCCTAGTCTTGCACTCCACTGACTGTGCTCATTTGCTATGTAGACTTGGGATTCACTATCCTTACCCTCATTTGCATAGGATTGCCTAGTAATGCTTGGTTACATCTCTTGGACCGAGTTCCCCCCTTAGCAACCCCTACTCGGTAGCCATGTTGTCTTCAGCCTGCCATTCACTTGCATTGTATATTATGATATCTTATAAAATGCCTATTTGTGGCTTTTATTTTCTTATTTTATGATTTTTATAGGGCACCCCGTTTGTACGGTGCTGCGCTAAGCTTAAACCTCGCCGATCGAGGAAAAAAAAATGTATTTTTATTTTTTGCATTGGGGAAATTTGCCAATGGCCGTATATTTTTCCATTGGCATGCTTCCTCAACCATATTTATTTTTATTTATTTTATTTTACATTTGTTGACAGGGCTAGTCTAACTGGATATATGTCCATTTTCAGTAGAGGCCCGAGGAGAAAAGCTCCAGGACAATAACAAATAAAAAAGTAAAATAGTGTAGAATAAAATAAAGTTTACATAGAGAAAAAAATATTGATATACATTTTGGTACACACTGGTTAGTAATTATTTACAAAAATATCAAACACACTGGTAAGTAACTAATTACAATACATCAAAGACAATGGTTGCAACCTTTATTTGGAGCTGTCACAGCTCCATTGTGCTATTTGCAGAACGGTACTCAGTTGTCAACTGAGTACATTTCTACAAATAACACTGTTCCTAGTCGGACAGGTTTGTGCTTCCTGGATCGCAAATTTACCTCATTTGCATGCCTTTTGGCTGCAAGTGAGGTAATTTGCATATACAAGCCCTGTCCGTGTAGGAGCAGTTTAAGGGGTTGTTTGCAATGCTGTTCCTGGATCGCTCGTCGGACATGTTGGCTGCATGGAGTCTTACTCTACTCTTAGACTCCGTGCAAGCCTTCATGAATCCGGCCCTTTGTCTATGGGCTAAAGGATTGATTGGGAAAATAAAGGATTTGTTTTGGTTAATTTGGTAGTCAGAAATATAAGCAAAGGTGTTCAAGGAAGTGACTATTTTCTTAGTGTCCGACATGGGGTGCTCAAAATACAGGTTCAGGTCATCCGCAAATGCGGTCAAGCTGGTGCTGGTATTGAGAATTCTAGGGTGGTAATTATAGTTTTAAAGGATGTTTATTATCATATTCCTATAGCCCCAGATTTTAAACATATTTTTTAAGATTTTCTGTGTCTGGATTACACTATCAGTTCTCTAAATTACACTTTTGGTTATCCACTGCTCCAAGAATGTCCACAAATTGTCTAGCTCCACTGCAGGGTATTCATATTTTCCTTATTTAGAAGACTTGCTTAAGGGATATCCTTTTCAGACTGGGTTTCCAGGAGAGCATTTAAATTTCTTGTTTGACTACGTCTCCCAGTATTGTATTCCTATTGTGTCTCCCAGATATTTCAGTTTAAAGAGTTTTTCTTTCACAGGAAAAAGAAAAAAAATAGGAGAGGGGTTTTATTCAAGGAAGCTTCTGGTGTCCAGGAAAGAAAGCAAGAAAGATTCTTGCAGACCACTTCTAGAGCTTTCCTTTTTTAACCTGTTTGTGATAGTACTCAAGTTCAAAATGTTGTCACTTCATGCTTTATTACCCCTTATTCCCTATTTGACTTTCTAGTAACCTTAGGTTTAAAAGGTGCATATCTTTATATTCCTGTAGCTGCAGATTTCAGGAGTTTCTTAATGCTTTCTACATGTGGATCTCATTATCAGTTCTCTGTATTACACTTTGGCCTATCTACTGTGCCATGGGTATTCTCAAAGTGTCTAGCTCCTGTAGTAGCTTACTGCAGACTGCAAGGTATTCACATTTTTCCTTATTCAATCAACTTTGCTTTTCTTTGAAGAGTCACTTTCAAGGTATCAGGAATCTCTCACATGAGTGAGGGATGTCATACAAGACTGGATTCTATAATAACTTACAAATGCCTTCTCTGACTACTTCTCACAGGATTGTTTTCCTTTGATGCATCCAGTTCAAAGAGATTTTCCTCCACAAGAAAATGTAGAGGTCTGTGTAGACCTGCTCCACTCGGACTCCTGTCTCAGCAAGGAAATTCCTCAGGATTATGGGTCTCATGGCTTTCATGACTCTCATGACACCTCTTGTTAGAAGCCACATGAGAAAAAAACTAATAGTACCTGAAATCTGTATAGTCCCAACATCAGCATTCTATGATATTTCTGATTCCAATTTTTGTGGTTTGCAAAAAGGGACATTTTTTTAGTGGTGACATAAACTTTCTTGAATTCCAAGACTCACATTCTCTCTCTCCATACCAGCACAGTAAATCACTACAAATACCTTAGACCTTGCTTGGGGAGCCGTGTCTATGGGGATAAAAATACTGAGTCTTCGGAACAGAAAAGATAGACAAAAACATAAAAACATAAAAGGGCAGTTTGCACTTACAAATGTTCTCAACTCTCTCAATCACATATGGACTCTGGGACCTCTACAAGTGTTTACAGACAACACCACAGTGACCACAGTGATGTGGTACATAAACAAGGGGAGCCAGATCTTGCCCTCTGTGTAGAATAGCCATGGTAGCCTGACCTATAGCTTTTCAGCACAATCTCACTCTACATGCATCTTACATTCCATTAGAGGAAAATTGCATGGCGGATGAGCTGAGCAGAACCAGGACAGGCCCTCACAAATGGAAATTGAATCAGAGGGTCTTTTAGGAATTTATCCAACTGTGGGAGACACCTCAAATATATCTTTTTACCCCCACTAGCAACAGTCATTTGATGAAATTCTGCTTCAGTTCTCCATGCAAGAAGGCCTGGAAGGCACATATGTTTTCATTTCAATGGACAGGAATGTTTATGTGTGTTTTCTACCCTTTCCACTAATATCCATGGGCATTCTGAAGATTCAGAAGGACTCCAAAAGATAATTGTGGGGACTTCCATCTGACCCAAGCAACAGTCATTCTCTCTTGTTTTGGAAATTGCAGGGGGCAGTTACCACAAGATTCCTCACAGGCTGGATCGACTCACATAAGACCAGGGTGTTTGATACATCCTAACCACAAACAACTACAGTTGACTGCCTGGATGATAGGATCTTAATACCTTTTAGACACCTGTTTTCTCTGGACATGCAGTGGGTATTACTGGTTGACAGAAAACGTAACAGAAAATCATACAGTAGTAAATGGAAAACATTTTCTAGCTGGTGGCAAGAAAAGAACCAGCACCCACTTAGGGTTAGTGTTCACCTGGTTCTAAATTATTTGTGTGAGTTATTATCCTCTGTTACGTTTTACTCCTTAATCAAGGTTCATTTGCCAGACATTTCAGAATGTCTTTCCATGGATCCCTCTCCTTTGGTGTGGACTCATGCCAAAATGTTTTTGAAAGAGGTGCTGCATATAAAGCCTCCTAGAAAACACAAAAACACAAGAACAGCAGCCAACAAACCAAATGCTCATGCTCATTAAAATGTCAGGTCTAGCACTTATTTTATATATTTTTTTAATAATTTGTGAATAAAACCACTTTTTAATGACCGCAGGATTTTTTGGGGGTAAGAGGCTCTGGACCTTTGGGAGTCTTTGTTGCTTCAGCCTTCTAGAAAACAGGCAGTGCCTCTAGATCTTAATTTTGTGTTAATAAAATAACTCTTAGTCCACATAAAGCAATTCATCAGGCTGCAAGAAGAGTATCTGAGTTGCAAGCTCTTATGGTGTGTCAACCTTACCTGATTTTCCACAAAGATATGTTTTTTTAAGAACTGATCTTTCCTTTATGCTTAAAGTGATATCTGAGTTTAACTTGAGCCTAGCACTCTCCATTTCTTCTTTCCAGAACCTAAACATTAGGAAGAAAGGATACTCCATACTTCTGATGTCCACAGACAAATCAAACACTATCTTGACAGAACAAAATCTTTCAGGAACTGTGATCAGTTGTTCATTTCTTATAAAGATAATTAAAAAGGACATCCTGTGTCAAAGCTGACTATAACCAGATGGCTGTCTCATGCTTTTACCTTTTTTATACCCACCACAATAAAACAATTACAGTCAGGGTCAGAGGTCATTCTTCTAGAGCCTTATCTACATCTGTGGCTTTTTGGAAGGGTCACATTCTAGAAATTTTCTAGAAGTAGCAACTTGGTCCTCTGTGCATACTTTTACAAAGCATTATAAACTAGATCCCATTCCTTCTCCAGGTCTAGGTCAGGCTTTGGTAGGACCATTTATCCCAGAGCTGCTGGAATCTCTTCCTTCCTTCTCCCAGTCAGTCTAAGTTAAGGTGGTAATCTACCTGTATGCTAAAACTACTGCAGCAGTGATCAAATGATGAACATAGCAGAGATGTGTATGTAAACTTACCCTAACAGCAGATGTTCGAATGAGCACTGCTACAGTAGCCAGTCCCTCCCTCCACCTCCTTGTTTTTGAATATCTTTTATGCCAGGGTGTGGTCCTTTATGTTATTATCCTAACATTGCCCTTGTTATTGCTTTTAGCTTCCTTCTGTCTCTTTCTCTCTCTTTGTTTTGTCATTAAAGCTCTGAAAGACTTAACACCCAAACATGACTTTTTAGTCAGCTCAGCTTGAGCTGAATAATGATTTTGGTGCTTGGAAAGCACCCTGAAAGCAGGATATAACCAATATAGCCAAGGCTACTGCAGCACTAACATCTACTCTTATGGTAAGTTTGCTTACACAGCTGTATTTTCCAACAGCACAGCAAATAAACTGTCAACGAATCAAGCATCTTCCTAATCTGGTGTATGAGTGGCCTCTGTCAGCAGTACTTCAAACAGAATTTCCAAAACACAAACCATCACTCACCTCAGTGCATGATTGGAATTTTCCAGTGGTTGACCTGCTTTTCTACCTTTTATATATAGCTTTAAGTAGCTTCATATTTTACAACACAAAGAAAATACACAACGGAGGCAGCAACTGTGAGCAAAATCCATTTAGTGGTGCTTCTGGTACCTCGACAAATAGCCTTCAAGGAATAATACAAGCCACCAACATGCTCAATTTCCATACAAAACTGTTCAAATCACATGCTACCTCCCCAATTAATCAATTACCACTGGTTAACAAACAAGCAAGCAAGCATTTTCCCACCCATAAGATACCTACAAGAATTCTAACACCTAATACAAAATTACTATTCATTATTATTTTACAACACAACCAGGTCTTCTTGTCTTTTGATATTTACTGCTAGTGTTCTATTCTATTGCATCGTTGTTGTCTTCCTTAGTGCTGTCACCTTTCTAAGAGCGATTTAGGCTTTTTCTTTCTGGTCATGGACTCATAATTCATATTCCTCATGTTGATCCCAAAGCTGGTGTTACTGTATATTATAGATAGAAGTGTAACTACATCCAACACCAAATCAGCTCTGTTAATCTCTTCTCCTCCTATTTCACTTGTCTTTCCCACCTCAGTATGATACATATGTGTGTTAACTAGGGGCAGTTGATGTGCAGTACAATGGTCTATATGCTTAACCTCTGAATACAGAATGCACATGCACATGCACTGTTTTGGATTTAATGTACTGCTGTTGTCAGCTGGAATATCTTAGAAATGTTACTGTTGTTGCTACTAAAGTTTGCACCCATCATCATGTGATTGAAGCGTACCTCTCAACTTTTTAGGGTAAGAAATCTAGACAGAGCCTAAAATAATGGGGGGGGGCAAAGGCCTAGAAATAGGGGCAGATTTTAAATATTGCTCTTGTAAATTTAGTTGTTAGAATAACATGATTTGTATCAGCATCCATTTTCTGAAGGATATAAAATCTGGAACTCATTATTTAGTGACTTCAATCCTCAGTTATTTGCCAGAAAGCAGCAGATTTTATGTGGAACAGACCAAAAATATGAGGTAAAAGTCTGGACATTCAACAAAAATGTGGACAGTTGAGAGGTATGGATGTAAGTAACTGTACCTGTTAAATATACTTACAGCAATAGCAACATTCTCTGAATGATGCTGCAGATCTTATTTGACCCATTATGAACCTTATGACATGAGTGACTCTCAGTGCTACTAATCTGAATATAAGTGAATCTCTCTATCATATGTAAGAAATAGGATTTTAGGTTCCTGAAATGCCTAGCACTGCCTCCAATTTCACTTTCATATACTTAAAATCATATTGCCAATGACCTAATACTTCAAAAGGAAGAAAGATCTTTGGTCTCCAAATGCCTTTTTAAATACCAGATGTTAACTTCAGCCCTTTGCTTGTAAGGATCTTGTTGTCCATCAACATAGCAATGAAGTGATCAGTTCTATTTGCATATGTGTGCGACCTATGATACAAATGTCTCTGGCATACATATGTCAGTAAATGTGCCTCCAGCACACCTGAAGAAGGATGAAGAATAGTCTTTCAAAACCACTTGAAGTACACATTCAGCCTTACATAGTTGTATATGAACGATAAATCATAATATGAACAATCCACATGCTCATCATGTGTATTACATACAGCACATTTGATGAAGAAGGAGCAGTTTCCAGATGTTGCCTAAAATGCAGGGTCCTAAAACAAACTGCCTGCCCATGAAATTCATGGCACTCATAATACCAACTGTCTGGTAATTTTGAGATGCCATCATCCCACAAACTCAGTGACCTGAGTTATCTGCCTGCTTGATAACTTTGTGAAATGAGTGTGCCCATCTATCACATTCCAGAATGGATAGAAAGGAGCCAAGGGACTCTGACACAATGAGACCTTTAAAACAAAACCAAAACATGAATATGTAAAAATAGGACCCATTTGTTAACCAGGTTGGCCCACTGGGTACACAATCCCCTTTTAAGTGCACTGGGCACACAGTACCTTACAGGGGTGACCCAAGTGCTATGTCCAGTTAAGTAACTTGCTCAAGGCCACACAGTAGGCATATGAGGATTAAAGAAATTAAACCCTGTACCACAGGAACTATGGCTCATAGCCCTACCCACTGAACTAACTGCCAGGAAGATAATGGGTATTTTAAAAGCTGCCGGACTTCTTATTGAAGTACAGATAATAAGTGTGTGCCATCAGTTAGAAAATGTTTTGAAATACAGGACTCGGCTCACATTGACTTAAGACTAGCCATGTATTTATTAGCAAGATAAGATGAGTAAAAATGCCTCATTTCAGTGGTGATGCAGGAGGAATGTTTGTTAGAGTAACTTGCTCAAAGTCACATAGTAACACATGGAGACTAATTAGGATTACAGGATGAAACACATTTTTGATGGTAAACCAGTAGCTTTAGGTAGGTAAGATTTTCTTTCAGATGCTGTTAGAAGTAATGCTTTTTCATCAGTTACATAGCAGATAGGCTCATTTTCTTGAATTAATATGCCATTATTCATGAAGATGAAAAACTAACATTGAATTTTCCAAATAGTTGGACACAATGTGTTATCAAGTCAAAAGGAACACTAACAAAGAATGCCTACTTTAAATACTAGCAAGGACATAGCAAACATGAGATGCATGTAAAGGAGTATTCTTCTTGAAAGAATTCAGTAATGCTGTGGGGGGTCAAGACTGAGAGTCCCACGTATAGTTCCACTAATATCACATTACAGAGGTTTTAATTTAATTTTTATACAGCACCGACTCTCAGGCTGAACTTCACTTCTGGAAAGACTGGAATCACAGACTGCTGCCCCTTCTTTAAAAAAGACATTATGCATGGGGAGGTAAGGAACATATAGTCCAAGTGAGACTGTAACATACATTTCGGATGACTTGAATGTATATACTAGAAAAAAATTTAAAAATGATTGCCTGGGTGATCTGTATTGTCTCTTTTGAAGCTGCACAACATTTCTGTACCACACCTCTGTTTCTCTTTTTAAATACAGTGCAAAAAAATCTTCCCTGATCCCGAAAAAAAAATGCTGAAATAGTATGCACGATTTATGAACTTGAATTAATCAAATACATCTGTTCTTACACTAAAAATGAATGAATGATTTAATAATATTCAGGAGTATTATAGTAGTTATCTTGGGTATTGTAATGAAATAATATTCACATAATTGTAGAGAGCAGTGCTTTTATGCAATTTCTAGCAATGATAATAAATTAATACAGAATGACAGCCTGTTAATCTGAAATAAATATGCAGCAAGAAAAGTGCATTGATGACAGAAGAATTTAATTGAGATTAATTTACAAGACACCTTAGGTAAGGATTTTCTTTCAGGAGATGTCAGGAGTAACACTTCTTCATTAATTAACAACCAGTGCTGTTTTAAGTACTTCCACTGTGTGTTTTGTAATTTAATTAGACTGATTGACACTAAGACGAACAAAAATTTTCCTTTGTTTAAGCTCTGCTGAAATATGCACAGATAGCTCTAAAGGCATATAATGGCTTATTCATACATTTTCTTTGAGATATTTTAAAACATGAAATAGCTTGATGTCATATTAGTAACTTAGTAGACACTGCACTTGAAAGGATTTCACAAGACAAAGGTTTCAGCAGATACTGTCTGTGATGTTTATGCCCTTAGAAATGTAAATATATTATCAAGTACTTTAGGAACATTTTAATAGAGAGATTGCTTATGCCTGCATGAAAGTGCTTTTCTCATGTTTTTTTTTTTTTTTTTACTGAGCATTCATCTATAACTCAGCTAATGTCAACAGAAAAGTTTAAGGAGCATTTTATTTAGAGAAGCATATCTGGAATGGTATTTTACATATATTTGTATAAGCACCTTAAGGGTTAGCATGCTATAATGTACCCAGCACCTACTGCTAATAAGAAATTTAGTATTTAGTAAAATTGTTTACTTGTATATAAATTGTTATTGTGAAAGATGTACTAGGTAGAAAAGGCTTTAAGTGTCTGTTTTAAGTTGAATGAAACACCTAGAGTCATAGATATGTTTAGGTATTCTATATTTTGATTTGTTTCTGTTTACTGGGTACATCTCTTTAAGACTGGTCTACTAAGACTTGTGTATTAGTAGCTTGTGGTGCACCTGCTCAATGCCACTTTAATTCCCACTAGCTCAATCTCCTGTTTCTACATAGCCTTTACTACCCAATCATATAAACTATATAGTCCTGCCAGAGCCTAAACATAAAACTACCACACAGTTCCCAACCTGACTCATCTGTCCCTTACCCTAAACTTCCACTTCCCCTCTCTAACTCTATAAAGCCCCTAATTTCTCCCTAAACATAAAACTACAACCCCCTCCCTAAACCTAAATTCCTAATTGCTCCCTAACCCTAAAATATCAACGCTCTCCCTAAACCTAAATTCCATGATTGCTACCCAAACCTAAAACTCCCTTCCCATTTACTGACCCTAAAATCTCTCTCCTGCTCCCTAATCTTAACCCACTCCTCTTACTCCCTCCCCACAGATGCTTACCCAAACTCATATTCTTGTTTGAGCTCAAGCAGCAGCCTAGCTAAATTACAAGTTTGCCTGAGTCTCTGGTTTTCAGACTGTAGGTTTTGAGAGTTTGGGACTTGACCTCCTGTAGTGATGCCATTTAAGAATGTAGTCCCTTTTTAGATGAGGCCAGAGGTGATATTTATAACAGATAGGAACAGTTTAGATTTCAGAACACTGAGGCAACTCCCCTGTTTGCTCCCAGGTGCTTCATAGGACAGATGTGTTTTTTTCCTGAATGGTTGAAGTCAAAAAAGGTGCAGCATTATCTGCTGTTGAGTAGGAAGCTGCAAAAGAAGGAAATGTGTTGTTAAACAATACTATACAATTAACTGCATTTTTAGGTTACATAGTTGTGCTCTGATATGCCTCATCTCTACTGATCATCTCCATGATAATTCTTTTCATGGCTTTACATATATGACTAGTGAGACTTATAGGTCTGTAGTTTCCAGGGTTTGTAGATGGCCCACCTTTGTGCAGAGGGATGCCGGTTGCCTTTCTCCGGTCATAAGGCACAAAGCCTGTTTGGAGACTACAGTTAAATAGTAATTCCAGAGGCCCTGAAAGGTCAGTTTCATGCTATTTAGAAGGCATCCTGGGATATTGTCTGGCCCATTGATGCAGTGTTCTTTGTCTTAGTGAGAGCATTAAGGACCTGTTCCTTAGGGATAGTAGGGGGAGTTATATTTGATGATATTTCCTGAGGGAAGATTGAGGGAAAGAGAGGAGTAAAGTTGGAGCTGAATTTATCAGCCAAGAGGTTTACTATATCTTCTGGCTCAGTAAAGGTGGCTCGATTTACAATGAGCTCTGCACACAATTGAGTATTGCATTTGAGGTTGCGGACATAAAACAATGCTTTGTGGTTATC
Source organism: Protopterus annectens (assembly GCF_019279795.1). Classification (NCBI taxonomy): domain Eukaryota; kingdom Metazoa; phylum Chordata; order Ceratodontiformes; family Protopteridae; genus Protopterus; species Protopterus annectens. The sequence continues at coordinate 1,373,407,963 of NC_056739.1, forward strand.
CTTGGCCTGGGCGGCCAAAACTTACCTCAAATTTGGCTTTGGTAGACTTTATTTGTCCTCTGAGTTGTTTGCTTAGTTTAATGAGAGTGCTTTTATCCTGCTGGGTGCTGCACTTCCTAATTTTTGCCATGATTTTCTTCATCCTGTTATACATCCAATTGATTTTGTGATTCTACCAGTGTGGCTTGTATTTTGAGTTAGTTCTTTACTTGCTGGTAGGTACAGCTGCCTCTATGTAGCTATTAACATGCTTGTACAAGGTTTTTGTGAACAATTTTGCATAGGCAGAAGTGTTCTCAGGGTTTATAGGGGCTTTCAATTTTGCTAGGTTCTCACTTAATAGCAGGAGGTTAGCCCTAGAAAAGTCCCTGAATATACCTGGTTTAGCTGGGGGTCCAGGTTTTATTTTTTACTTCAAAGGATACCATTCTGTGGTCTGACCTTACCAGGGAAGGCATTACAGTAGGGGGTGTGCAGCACTCTCCCATATTAGTGAGGACCAGATCCAGTATGGCTGCAACCCTGGTTGGTGTTTTGACTATCTGGTCCAGGGAGTATGTGTTTACAAAATCCAGGAATCTCTGTGCATGTACATTTGATGTTTTATAGGATTCCCAGTTAATAGTGGGGTAATTAAAGTCACCCATGAATATGGTATTGGGTTGGATGGTTAGTATTTCTAATAAGTTTAAATACATGGTATGGGTTTCCTGGGTCATAGAGGGGGACCTATAGCTTGCAATGAAGTTTTATTGGATTTTACCTATGGTGATTTGAACATGGAGCTGCTCAAGTGCACGGGGGACAAGCTTCTGCATCCCTAATTTATATATACCTACTCTGAGGTCACACAAACTTGGAGAAGTGAGAGAAAATGTAAAGCAAAAGTAAAAATTACTTTCTCTCTCTTTTCCAATCCATCAACACAGTCAATGCAGTACCTAGGCGGGTCTGTATTACCATATCGAATGGTAAAAATGTCAAACGCCCGCATGAGCGAAAACGCAGGAGAACAAACCTGTTTTTTTGGGGTTGCGGTACAGTGAGGATTGGAATATTTGCCCTTTCCTTACTGTAGTGCGAACTCAAAGTTAGAATATATATTTAGCGGGGGTGTGGAGGGGCAGAGCCCCCCCACAATAGCAAGTTCATTTTCCTACGTTTTTGCTCATGTGAGCGTTCGACATTTTTACCATTCGATATGGTAATATAGACCCGAACTAGGCAGCCATAATCAAGCAAAACATCAACAACAGGAAACTTGTGACCTTCCTATTTCAATGTCCTTAGACTGGCAGTTTATGTTGTGGCAACTCAGAGGTTCCCAAAATCTCTATTTTATGTTGAAAGAAGTTATCTTCCTTAATTCATACAGTGCAAATATAATTTTTGATATTAGCTTTCAAAGTGATTTCTCTCTAAAAGTCTTTCTGGCACAAATACAGGTATACAGCACTGGGCAATGTGTAGAAAATCATGTAGACTATTTCCCTCAAAAAATGCCTGCTCAGAAATATCTCCTTGGTACAGTTGGATGAAGCCCTGAATATGATCCAATTGTAATCTGGCCTATGGAAGATCTTGCAGCTGAGGATGGGAGTGAATGACTTTTATCAGCTCACTCATACTAGGGAGAGGGGAGACTTATCTAACCCGCTACTTTACTTATACTTGCTGAAGGTTGGAGATCATAGTAAGCCTCACAGGTAGCAGTTGAGTTAGAAGTACACATGTCTGTTAGGTGTTATACCTGGATTTAGGTATGTGCAGTGGTCTACATTCTCCTGAGGCCAGAATTGCAGACCCCATACAGAAGTAGCCACAGAGATGGACTATAGGCTGGAAACCTACAGATGTAACCAACCTCACTATCAGTGAGGTCATCATGTAGTTCTCCACTCTAAAGACAATATGGGTCAGCTCTTAAGCACTAATAACCTCAGTCTCAGTGGCTAAAGCCCAACCCCCAGTAAATTGTGACAAAGAGGCCCCTGGGAGTTTGCAGTAGAGAGCATTGTGTGAATGACACTGAAGTAAGTGGATAAAAATCCCTTCATGGTAACCTGGATGAATCCTTTTCCAGGAAATCAAAGCAGGATTGATGATCAGCAGGCATAAAGGGAAAAGAATATATAAAAAATGCATGTTCACAAAATTCTTATAGATCCTTTTGAAATGAGGCAACCAATGTCCACACTTTTCATGCAGGTTAAAGCAACAGCTCTTAATTTTTTTCTTTTTCTTTTTCTTTTGCCTCCTTTCCACCTTTGACCATCTAGACTTTCTCCTTCTTGGGTATCCCTTTGACTCATTCATTCCTTTCTATGAGACCTCTATGGTCCATTTGTTCTTGTCAAATTGGTAGCTGGATGTGGATGCCATCATTTTTGGTGGATCTGGTGTTTTGCTGTACAGCCTTAGCTTTATAGGTTCTCTGCTCAGTACTAGGCTAACTGCCCTCGTGGGCCATATTAAAACTAGCCAGTTTCCCTTTTTGTGCTTGAATTAACCTATCCCATTTGATTAGATATTGGCTTTACTGATCCCTTGGTCAATAATTATATATTACTCCCAATGAGAATAAATGGGATCATACCATATGTAATTTGAGGGGACCAATGCACGTAATAAAGCATTTAGGAGCTGCCTTTGTCCATTAGTAGTACAGGAGCCAGTCCAATGGTAAATATTCTGTTTCCTATCCATAGATCAAGTTGCAGTTCAATATGGACATTGATGAACTTTAATTTATGTGGATGGGGAGTCTGTTTCAGAGTACTGGTATCCTCTGTGAGGTATACCTGTCCCTCCAAACCATTCTGTTTTTGTTGCAGAAGAAGTTTATATCCATAGACTGAGTTTGTCTGATGTCATTTGACTTGCTGATATGCAATGAATCCATCAGTATTGGGTCGGGGGAAGCCTTATATGCCTGACAAAGTTCACCTCTTAGCCTTCTGTAGGCTACCAAGCATAGTGACAGGGCTTTGGGTCAGTCCATGTTGGTCATGGTGTTTAGGCCTTGCATCCTTTAGTAAGGTATCTCTGTGGGCATTCCAGTTGTTGGTTGTGTCTGGAGAGGCACATGCCAAATGGGGCATTATATTCAGTGACTTGCATAATGAGGGCTGAGAAAAGAAGGACAATATATTTAGATCTAGACACAATCTGTTTGTTTATAAGCTGTGCAGTATAGAAGGACTTTCTTACAACAGTGGACACATGTTGGTCAAAAGTCACTTTGCCATGCATTATCAGTAAGTGCTCTTCCGGAAGAGCATGCAATGGAGGGGTAGAACTGGACTAGACAGTTGCTTAGTTCCATAAGAAATGTGAGTGTGCGAATAACCCTCTTTCTGGAATGAGGATATCATGCATATACATGCATCATATTTATCCCTGCTGCAGTAGCCTTAGTTATATGGGTTATATCCTGCTAAGACTATAACAGCCGGACAACTTCCAAAGCTTCAGGGTAACTCCACATGCCCAAACTGCTAGGCAGCTTAAACAGAGCTAAGTAAAGGAAGAGTTTAGGTGCTAAGCCCTTCAGAATTTTACTGCCTCCAAACAGTATGCTGCGCTAAAGCTTTAGATGATTGACTGTCGGCTTGTGTTGTTCCTTTGCTCGGCAGATAAGTCCTCCTTTGGAGGAAACCTTCCACTTTCTAATATTTTTTTGTGTTTTATTACTTTCCTCTTCAAGAAAATTATTTAAAAGCTAGGAGTTTTGTGTTTTAATGGACTGTCACGTGACTGTATTGTACTTTTAAATGGGAGTGCAGTTTTTTTCCTTTCAGCTTAAAAGTTGTTTAAAGCAACTGAAACCACCCCAGAGCTTTACTGCCAATGAAGAGGATAGTCCTCTGAGGCTTTCTAAGCACGAGAGTTTACTTGTGCTTTTTCTTTGCTTGCAGAAAGTTCCCTTTGGGGGGAAAAACTTCCATTTAGTAACTTTGCTTATTATTTATACTTTCCATTTTGGGAAAGTTATATTAAATCTAGGTTATAACAGACTGTCATGAGACTGTACTGTACTTTTAAAGAGAAGCACTCTTTTGTCCTGTCAGTTAAAAAGTTGCTTAAAGTAACTAAAAAACATTTTTTTTCTGTTGAGAAATTGTGTTTCCTTTACTTTGTGTGACTGACATAGTGTATTAAAGAGGTTTTATCATGTTTGTCTGGGAAACAAAGTGACTTTTGACTTTATTTTACCGGCATTTCCTGCTTGCTTTCCCTGGAAAACGGGCTCCATTTTTGGTTTGAGCATGGAACAAACTGTCAGTCCCATGGTTGATCCTTCTTCCAGGTACAAAAAAGAGCAAGATGAGCAAACAGCCTTTGCCACCACAGCAGGCTAGCAATTTACCTCAGCCTAAGGTGGGTGATTGTGTTGTGGCTGTTTGTTATACTTAGAACACTCATCATTTACCTTGAATCACTCTAGTATAACACCTACAGCTACCATGGACTGGGAGTTAACCACTTCCATTGTGGCTGTTGGGGTCCCCACATTGGCCATTTGGCAGCCACTTTTGTTGGTTCTGGGAGACGGCATAAGGAAGTCTTCACTGTTTTGTAGGAATGCTGTGCCATCCCTAGGGAAGCTGTTGCTACCACTAATAAAACTGCTGGTTTCATTTTTCCTGTCAAAAAGAAGCAAAATGCTAAGCATATATCTACTCTTCCTCAAATTTCCTTAGACAGCAGCAGTTTACTGGGTCAGGCTCAGGATTTAATACAGGTTATTGATCCTTCTTGTGAGATAGTTTCTGGTAAAAGAAAAAGAGATACTTCCTATCCTGAAGAGATACAAGTTTCTAAATTTGGACAGGAGGATGAAAGTAGAGATACAGGGTTTTGCCCTATGATTCCTGATTTAGACTCAGATGAGAGTTTGGTTTCTGATTCTCCCTGTGGGGGTTTCTCTTTTTCTGAGACTGTTTCCAGAATGTGGCAGTGTTTCCACTGGCTGAACACTGAGGTTTCGCTGTCACTCGGAAAACACTATGAGCTGTTACAGAAAAAATGTTCAGAACTTGTACCCATTCGTCCAGTTTTCTTAGCTATGGAGAATGTGTGCCACTGCCTGTAATTTTCCTGATAGTTAGTGTGCAGCCCCTAAAAAGGCAGTTATAATGTATAATGTTCCTCAGTCTTTTAAGTTTTTATATACTCCTCCCAGATCTTACCAACCAGACATAGCATAGTTAATCCTACTGCTGCTAAACATTTGGTTAATTCTAATCTCACTCTTTCTGACAAGGATGGAAAGATTATTGATATGCTTGGGAAAAAAGCGAATGCTTCTGAAACTTTGATTTTTAGAATTTTGAATTGTCAATCTCATATGCCAAAGTTTATTCTGACTAATTGTGAAAGTATGAAACATGTTTTGCCTGCAGTTTCTTCTTGTGAAGAAAAATCTGCTTTAAATAATCTAGTTTCTTCCATTCCACAGGTCACAGCTCATTGTTTACAGCATATGTATGACTCTGCTGACTCTTCTTCCAGTGTTATGCCCACTGGTATGGTTTTGAGGTGGTTTGCCAGGCTGTATTCTCAGAACTTCCCAGATGATGTGAAAAATTAGATTTTAAATTCTCCTTTGGATAGAGGTTTAGTGTTTGGTCCCTGTACTGCACAGGTTATCAAAAAGTGTGATGAAAGGAATAAGTTGATACAGGGAATATCTACAGATTTTTCCATCCTCCTTTTACAGATTTTCTAAGCAATTCTCTAACCCTTCCTCCAGTTTCAGCATAAAACAAAATGAATAGTCTCACCAAAATGTGGGTAAACAGATATTTAGAAAAAAAATGACAGGGGTTCCAGAAAGAATTCACCCCCCAAAAAAAAAAAAAATCAAGAACAGTCCAACAAGTCAGAAAGACTATTTAAGGGATCTTGTTACCTCCGCCCCACCCTGGCAGTCCCTTTTCCCTTCCAGAAAGTCTGCATCTCTACTTTTCTCTTTAACAACAGATAGTTTCAGACAAATGGGTTTTGAAGGTCATTCGTCAAAGTTACAGATGGCAGTAGGAGGAAATCCTTCCTATCCAGGGGGTAATTAATCAGCCACTAGACCAGGCTTCTCTATTTCCCCCGTCCTTCAATGCATGCTGTTTCAGAGAGTGACAGAACTGGTTATTCCTTCCTAGGATGTGAAAGGTTTTTATTCAATTATGTTTTTAGTGTCAAAGAAAGAAGATGCTTGGAGACTAGTACTGAATCTTTCTTTCCTAAACTTGTTTCTGATAGTGGCCAAGTTAAAAATGCTGTCACTTCACAACCTGTTACCTCTTCTTTCTAATTTAATTTCCTGGTAATACTAGATTTAAAAGATGCTTGTCATCACATCCCTATTCATCCAGATTTCAGGTGTTTCTTAAGGTTTTGTTTGTTTGGATCACATTATCAGTTTTTTGCCTTACCCTTTGGACTATCCACTGCACCAAGAGTATTCACAAAGGTTTAGCTCCAGTTATAGCTCATTGCAGGCTGCAGGGTATCTGTTTTTTCCATATTTAGATGACTTCCTTCTCTTTGCAGTCATTTTCAAAGTGTCATCTCTCACTTGGGTGTTTCAGGAGAATATTTGAAAATATTTTTTCACTCTTTCATACACGATTGTGTTCCTGGGTAATCAGCCAGAAACCTCAGTTCAAAGAGCTTTTTCTCCACAGGAAAAAATAAATCTATAGCTATACCTGATTCTAAAGTTTTCCATTCAGACTTTGGTAACTGTGAGGGAATACCTCATGATTTGGGGTCTCATGGCATAGCCAGGGAATTGTTATGGCTAGGCTTGTATAGGCCCTAGGGCCGATAGCCTAGTACCAACCTATGAGCCTATGAGCCTATACTACCCCTAACAAGACTCCATATCAGAAAGACGCAATGATATCTGAAGACTCTGGTCCCAGCACCAACATCCTTTGTATTTTCAAATCCTCATGCAAGGATTTGTCAGGAAAGAAATCAATGGACAGCAAATTTCCCTAAATCCCTGTCTCACTCTCTTTCTCCTGATAAAAGTGCAAACTGTCTGGGTCACCAATGAGAAATGTAAGCACATAAATATAAAAAAAATGCTCACTTTGATCAAGGCATTTAACTCTCTGAATCATCTTTTGTCCCCAGGACCTTTTCAAGTTTTTCCAGACAATACCACAGTCATGTAGTATATCAACAAGAAAGGAAGAGCCAGGTCATACCCCCCTTTGCAGACTAGCCATGTCAGCTTGGGAAATAACTTCATAGCACAATCTCACTATACAGGCATACTACATTCCTTCAGTGCAAAATTGTGTGGCAGACAAGCTACCCAGGACAAGGGTAGACCTTCATGAATGTAAACTAGATCTGGGGGTCTTTGAGAATTTGATCCATCTTTGAGCAGTTTCTCAAATAAAAGGAATCCCCCAAGATCATTGTGGTAACTCCCTTTTGTCACAGGCAACAGTGGGTCTCCCTTCTTTTGGAAGCAAGTAGAGGCAGTTACCAGAAGCTTCCTCACAAAATGGATCTGCTCACACAACATCAGGGGTGTTTGATACACCCCAACTCCAATCAACTTCAACTGACTGCCTAGATGATAGGGTCTTAATTCTGTTTAGACACCTGTTTACTGTGGATCTGTAGCAGGTGCTATCAGAAGCAAGAAAGCCTACTACTAGAAAATCATATATTAGCAAAAGAGAAATGTCTTCTAGTTGGTGCTAACAACACAACAAGTACCCATTCAGGATTAGTTGTTCTCTGTTTTTACAATAGCTGTGTGAGTTACTATTCTATGGCCTCTTTCCTTACTCCTCCATCAATGCTCATTTATCAGCCATTTTACTGTGTCTGCCCATGTATCCTCCTCTTTCAATGCATTATCATGTCAACATTTTTTGAAAGGGTTTTCCATAAGAGACCCCTCCTTGGGTTAGAGAAGCAATCTCTTGCTTCATTTGAACCAATTAATCTGGTTTGAGTTTTTTAAAATGGAAAACTGTTTTAGCAATTTCTCTGGCCTTTCAAGAAGGGTAACAGAGTTAAAAGATTTATGGTGAGTCAAGTTCTATCTCATTTTCCACAGAGACAGGATTTCTTTGAGAGCTAATCCTTCTTTTATGCCTAATCTGGTACCTGAGTTTACTTTAAATCAAACTTTCTGCCTCTCTATTTTCTTTCCTGAATCTAAAAATGAAGAAAAAAGGATACTCCATACCTTGGATGTCCACAGACAGCTTGGGTAAAATTGTGGCGTAACTAAATCTGTCAAATCTTTGGATCAGTTGTTCATTTCTTGTAAAGGTAAGAAGAAGGGACAACCTGTGCCAGAACAGACTATTTTCCAATGGTTGTCTCAGGCTATTACCTTTTGTTATACTTACCACAACAAAACTATTACAGGCAAGGTCATGCCCTGCTCTATCATGGTCTTGCTTACAAGCTTGATTGCTTCCCTAGGTCTAGAGCAGGCTTTGCTCAGATCATTCTCTAGGGCTTCTGCATCGTTCCCCTTCCACCTCCCAAAAGTAATATGATAAGGTGATCTACCTATATAGCTAATGCAGCAGTGATCAATATGATGAACATAGTACAGTTGTGCAGGTAAGCTTACCATAACAGTAGATGTTTGAATGATCACTGATGCAGTATCTGCTCCCTCTCCATTCCTCCACCCCTCCTTGTTTGGTGTGTTGTTAATGCTAGGGTGTGAATACTTATCTTTTGTTTTTCCTAGCATTTTTCTTTCAGGGATCAGCCTTACTTTCTCTGTAGGCATGAAAGCTCTAAAATGCTTGGCATCCGAACCTGGCATTTTAGTCAGCAAAGCTCAAGCTGACTGACAGCTTGGGCTAATGGATGGTACCCTGAAGCTTTGGAAGCTGGCCAGCTGTTATGTGATTGGCAGGATATAACCCATATAGCAAAGGCTACTGCAACCTGATCATTCAAACATCTACTCTTTTGGTGAGTTTACATACACACCTGTACTTTCCTATTCAATCAGTTTTGTCTCACCATATTTTGTACAACAATGTTTCATGTATTATTTACCCTAACTGTGATGAAAAGTAGATTTATATTATGCATATGTCTCAGTGTCTTTGCTCAGGAGTTTTTTACAAAGTCAAAAAATAATGGGGGGGGGGGTGGACAAAAGCCCAAAATAAGGGACAATTTTTAATTATTAGTCTAATTTTTTCTCAAAAATGAAGAAGTACAATGATGTCTGCCATTATTGACCGACAAACTACAGTGATTTACCAAAAAATGTAAAATGTTATCAGGGAGAGGACAATAATATAAGGCAAATTCAAGGACATTCTGCAAAATCAGGGAGAATTAAGGGGTACGTATATATGGCTGTGTGCATTTCAACTCATAGCAGAGTATCCTAAACCTTATCGGATTTCCTATCATATTAGTTGCATTTCTGAAATGAATTTTTAGTTATATGACTGTATGTGTGCTTGTTGATATAGTAAAAATATTTTTAAAACATTTATCAGGTTTTTAAAGTTTACTTTCAGAACTGTTTACATTGTATTATTCACTGTAATATAATTTTTGAGTTGAAATTATGAAGCCTATTTAATCTTGTTACATGTGGAAAGTCTACATTTCTCAGAGCCATAGGGTGGGCAGGGTGAATGGGGAGCATGCTCCAAGTGACAACTTGCAAGGGGTGCTGATTAGTGTATGCGAATTAAAAACAAAACAAAGAAGAGTTCAACAGTTTGCAAGCTAGGATTCAGTAATTATCATTTGCATACACACTTTTAAATTGAATTGTCAAACAGCATTTTTAAGGTAGTTCATAAGCTGTCTATAAGCAATCATGAATATGATGATTTAAAGGCATCTTTATAACTTTCAAACTATTCTCTTTTTTAAAGGTAGCAATGAGTTATTAGGTTGTTACATTAATAAATATAAAATTAAAAACATACTCAATAGTTTATTAACAGCAGAAGACTATGTGTGACATTCTGAGAAAATGGTACCGATGTCACTTAGTGAAGAGCAACATGATGAAAGGTGCACATTGTGACCAGATGATGATTAAGTATGCAGTAGCAGAAACTTAGTGTGAGCATGCCTAGCCAAGAACTGCATAAGAAGGCTTATTGCTCATGAAATTATTAAACAATGTACAAAGAACCTATGCCAACTGAGGTGTGGGTAGTATACACATGATGTACACTGACAGTAAGATGACCACAACAGATGTGTGGGAGGGGTAGAGATATGTATCCATCACATATGGTGGTGCATCTTGGTCAAAAGACACACTGTGTGTGGTTCTGAAGCATTTCTCCTAAATTGTTTTATTAGCATAATTACTGTGCTATGAGCCCCATAACATCAAAATAAAAGCCAATGTCACCATGGTGGTGCTCACTGAGCTACCAATTTAGCTATACTGTACAAATGGAATTTCTACAGAGATTTATTGCGTGTTCCACACAGTAGAAATGTGTTTTGCAGTTGTCATGGTAAGGGTGCACAGGGCAAGAACAGATATGGATACTGAATAGATATATGTACCTTTTGGTGTTGGTGGTGGTGGGGTCAGGGCAGTTGCTCACCAAAAACCTGCAGAGAGTGAGATAGACAACATAGGTGCTTAGAATAAGGTATCTGGTCATACAGGGCACAGGGCCAGACAGCACTAGCCCACCAGATCTGCTGCTGGATGTCAAGGATGTCTTGAGCACCCTCAGAACTTGTCAACACAGAGAGGAATGTGTTGTACTGCACACCCACTGCTACGTGAGTGCAGTTGACATATACATGAAAAGGGGCAGCATTAGGGGGGTACATTTAGTAAATGATGCAGACTGAGGATTTGTTCATGAGAACCACACATCAGTGTGGCCACAGAGGGGACACAGGTACATATAAACAGACCACAGAGTGCATATTTCATCATTTTCCACCTCCATGCTGTCCTGAGTGGACTGCTGTGAGGAGATAACATGCGATGGTGGTGTGTAGCAGGTATGCCACATATTCCATACATCTGGATGGTACTACCTTAAGGCAGTAGTAGAGTCCTGTGGATCACAATAGCATGTACATTACTAACCTGTGTACTAATTGTTTTATTGTTATGTATGTTGATTTTTTTACGTATGTATTAATTTTTACTTCTGTGAAGCTTTTCTCCTCAGGCCTCTACTGAAAATGGAAATATCTCCAGCTAGACTAGCCCGGTCAACAAATGTAAAATAAATAAAATAAATAATAAATGTACATAGTCTTTTTAACAGCAATATTGAATTATCACTTAAGACATAGGCAATGATGCATTTATATTAAAGAAAACAAACCATATTAACAATAGAATGAACATTCAGATCGTAAACACCAACATGTCTCCTCTGTAGGCACATCTAAGATGCAGACATGGTGACAGATATCACAATATATGTTTGCCTTCATTTTTGTGTGATCATTGTGATTCGTTTCCTGCAGTGTTGGTACAGTACTATGGTGTGGGATTATCACATCCATTGTACACACCTTCACAAGTGCAACAGCCATGAGGTCAGCTACACCAAAGTAGGGCATGCCTGATATCAGTGCAACATTGGAGACTGGCTATGATTCAAAACTCATCTTGGATCCCTGCTGTACCTGTGGCTGCCACTCCTCTGTCTTCATTGTGGATGCATTTCACAGGGCAAGTATCTAAAGGCCATGTGGTGCCAGTTCCTTAACTCCACTTACTGTTGATGAGCATGATAGACACACAGTGTAGAGTTGGCCAGTCCATGGTGGGGACACTTCCCCTGGCTGAGGCAATATACAGTCTTCATCACCCCCCGGTGGACCCATAATTGCTGTCACATCCAGAATGATGCAGACCTGTGCTATCTGTTGCAGCTGAGTCTCCTGATATCAGTCCTGTGCAACTGCTCACAATGTCTGGTCATCTGCCTGTCTCAGAAATCTCTACCTCTCCCTACACAGTAGACCCATCTCCACCAATCACCCAGCTTTGTAAACAATAATTCTTGCATATCCATGGTCCATCTCCACATCCACTTATATATTTTTTACTGATATCTTTAACTGTACCTCACTATATGTGCACAAATGATGAAAAGTGTTCCCTGCTCACCCTTTATGTTAAATGGGTTAGGTAATGTCTGATTCACAACATGGCCAGCCAATGTGCTATACTGCATAACCTAGGTGTAATATTGCATACCTCAGTTTTAATCTTTTTTCCCTCTATTCTCACCCAAAGTTGTGCATCAGATGCCAATGGCCACCTCTGCCTTATGTGAGGATTCCCTGCAGCTAACTCCTTTGACAATTCCTTACATAGTGCCTCTTCTGTCACTAACTCCAGTCTTTGTGATCCTCCGATGGTGATCCTGTGCTCTAGATGTCTGCATATCATCATCTTTTGCAGCACTGCAGAGATAGCAAATATTTTGCTACTGGTGCCCAAAACATACTGCAGCAAGCTATCAGAGGAATCTAAGCAGTGCAAGGAGGCCTTCAATAATCCAAACAAATAATCAGAGATGTTGCTGGTATTCAAATATGTGGAGTTGTAAGTCATCTCCACCATTCTTCATGGATTTCATTTTAGTGTCATGAGGTCATATCTAGCATCGCAAAATAAGATATCCCAGTGGAAGGCACCCAATCCAAATCACTGAATGTGCTATATGTGTGAATTGAGAGACCTGCCTTGGTGGTGTACAGACACATTGTAGATAATACAATATGCATTGCATACCACCTGGAAGCTGGTGGAGTGGAAACCTTTCTGATTGATATACTGGCATCCTTGTGGATGAGGAGAACCATTGATGGCAATGTGGTGCAGTTAATGACCCCCAGGACCACAGAAAAATAGGCTATGCCATAGAAGGCCTGCAAATTGATGTTTCTTTCCATATCTTTTTCTCCATATTCTGTAGCAAGATGTCAAGGAAATGGTATAGTATGCATGATGCAGATGGCTGTGACACACTGTGCCCCCTAATGGCCACTGGATAGTCAATGCTACACATACCTCAGTGCCAGCAGGGATTGGTATTCTGCATTTCTCTTGCGATTCCATGTGAGGGCAGGACATACATACATACAAATGTTTCAAGCACGGGCATTAATGCCCTTCTAGCTTGACAATATACCAAAACACTTGTTCCCATAATAAATGTTCAGGCTGTTCTTAAAAATATCTAAACTAGTACTTGCTTTAATGTAATTTGGTAGTCTGTTCTAAGCATCAGCTACTCTGTCAGAGAACCAATTAGTACACTTCTCATTCCTATAGCATCTTTTACATAGATTATATGATGATTGTCTAGTACTTTTTGATAACCCCAAACATTCCCAGAGGTAGTTGTCCCTAAATGCCCTATATACCTGAATAAGATATCCTCTTAAATATCTGTAAGAGACATTGTACAAGTTCAGATATTTTAGTCTTTCATAATAACTTAGACTTGCACATCCATAGATGTCCTTGGTATATTTCCGCTGTACTCTTTCCAGTTTACTCATACTTGTTTTCCTATAGGGTTTCCATATTGTTATTCCATACTCAAGTTTGGGTCTAATGTAACTAGCAAACAATGACTTCATTATGTTTGATTTCCTAGCCTTTATAAATCTTTTTATATAACCTACAGTTCCATAACTATCATTAGCCAATTGGTTGATATGATTAGAAAAACTCATAGCTGAATCTACCTATATACCCAGGTCCTTAAATGAGTCTACAGTTTCAATCACTGTGTGCTGTATTAAATATTCACCTTTCAGTTTATGTCTCCCAAATCTCATATGCTTAGTTTTTGATGTATTTATCAACATATTATTCTCCTGTGCCTAAATGGTCAATTTAGTCAAATTATTTTGCAGACATGTGTTATCTGTAACACTTGTAATCAGTTTACCCAATTTCCGGTTGTCAGCATCTAGACTGTAGAACACCTCAGATAAAAAAGTAAGGTCTGAAAGATATAATCTAAACAAGTAAGGGCCTAGTACAGAGCCCTGTGGGACACCTTGACTGTAACCAAGGATTTCACCTGTCCAGTTGGTGTGTGATACTTGCCATGTCCTATTTGTAAGCCATGCAGCTATCCATCTTATCAGCAGTACATCAATACCTAGTTGTACTAATTTATTGATCAGTTTTTTTTGTGTATGACCCTGTCAAATGCTGAAATTAAATCTATATAAATCACATCACAGCACAATTTTTCATTCATAGCTGTTGTTATATTGTTATAGAACATCATGTTACAGGTGGTAATAGATCTATTTTCAACATATGCATGCTGATTTATGGTTTCAAGTCCCAGCCTATCCAGTTTTGACAAAAACTTATCCACATGTCTACAGGATGCTATATGTTGTCTCTGCCTACATGATAGCATTTCATTATGTCCCTGTCTCAGAAGTGGTAGTAGTTTAGGTGTAGTTAGGCCCATTTGTGATGCACAGGGTGATGACACACACTGTCATGAACTCTGGCTGCAAGAACAGCCTTTCATCATATTGCTGACCAGCTAGGATAAATGGTACTCTTAGTATCTTAATATAGTCTCTCACTCTGTCTGTTCAATTTGAAATGATGGTGTGGAAACTTGTCATCTGTAGCATCTCATCACACAGTTTTATACATTTCTAAATCATGCTGCCATGTTGTTTAGCCTCATTTGCATTTGCTGTATGTCTACTGGTCATGTCACATGTTTCAATGTCCTTATATGATCATTTGCATATGCTGCTGACCACATTATTTTCCTGGGTAGTACTGATGCCTCTGAATTGAACCCATCCTGCATGTCACTATTCAATGTCAAATTTCACATTGCACAATACAATACAACAATTATTTCTGAATCCTGGCCTTCTTTATTAAAATGTGTTAGGACTACTATGCTACTATTTCCACCACTGAAGCAAACAATCAACATAATACCAGTGAGTACAAATGCTACAAGCAATCCAACAAACCAAAATTGTTGGAATTCATGGATGCATTGCACAATGGTGTACAACATGGCAGCTTGTGCTGCACTGCATGTTCTTGACATTTGATGCACAATTCAAAAACATGCCACAGTGTGCAAATGCACCTCACAGCTGCATGTGAATAGTGCAGTACAATGGTAAATGTGCATAAGTGGGCAGTGTTGCCACTGAAGCACCCAACAGCAATACCTTGGTGCACACTGGTGCACATATTACAGTAGCAAACAGTTACTGTAATGATCTGATAATACAGACTGCCATATGGGCTATGGTAATACTACTTAACCAGCAGTAGACAACATTTGGCATACAGCAAAAGTACATGACATTCAGATATACAGATGCAGTGGACTATCATGTTTCAAAGACAGAAGGAATGACACCCACAGATAGAAATTATATTTTTGTATATAAACTATACATTTAGACCTATACATAACATATGCAACATATTCAAATAAATACATAGAGCACATCTCAGTTTTATATATATATATATATATATATATATATATATATATATATATATATATATATATATATATTTATAGAGAGAGAGAGATAGCTTATATATATATATATATATATATATATATATATATATATATATATATATATATATATATATATAGTAGATACAGTACAACTCAACTATATATAAGCTATGACAACTATAAACAAAAAAAGAAAAGGAAGCCTGGCCTGGCATTAATATCCTGGCATGGAGTAGTCAAACCTCCCACAGTACCAACAGTAGATGCTTAGCATTCCAGATGGAGTGGCCTGTTAGTATTACAGTATATCTTAAGCATGCAGCAGCATGAATAGACTGCCTACTGAATCATGAATGCCAGGTGGCCAGGTAATGGGACTTGCAATGACTAGTACCTGACATCTCTGAAGGGATGACAGTTTATATGACCCAGCTATGAAACCTACACCCACAGAAGGATGATGCTGTTCAATAATTAACATAATTATAATATTATAGTATCATCTCATGAGACAGAATTCTATCATCACATGACATTGTACTGTTCCAGGACATCAGGCTCTTGACAGATATCATGGTCCATTCTCTACTTTGTAAGACTTCTGAACTCGGGCATAAGTCCCAGAGAACTGGGCATTAACTAAGTCAGTTCTTTTTTTGTTCACAAATACCTATATTCCTTTGTATAATATATACCACACAAATTCCAAGTAAGTGCAATACTTATTTATATTATCTCTATCAAGTGTAATATTAGACAGACAACTTAGGCAATGTGCAATCTGTATTGAGGCAGCTATTATAACTTGAGGGTATACTTATTCTATATTTGAATGTTGGAATTTTTCTGCTCTTTTATACGGGTACTGGAAGTAGGATTATATATGTTAGTTGTGTTCATTCTTTTATCTGTATGTGTTGTTTTACTTTCTGCTTGTAATCTCAAGCAGGAGCTGTAGTCCTAAATGACAGTAACGTGTACTTTGACTCTTTGAATAATACAGCTGCCAGGTTGTGGGAGTGGTACTAGTGTGGAGGAGAATCATCATCTGCCACAGCCACCTATATTACCTAACTCTGATGGCCTTCTTGTGTGTTCTAAAAAGTGAGTGTGTAATGCCTACAGCTAACAAAGTTCCACAATGTGATGTTTACTACTATGACATAGCAATTGATTAACATGATATTAAGTGCCTGCCTTCCACTGGTATCATATATGTACAGGTCAGAACCACTGGTACCATATATGTATAGGTCAGAATATCCCATCTATTATTAATTTATTTAACATTTATTACAGGGAAAGTCTGACTGGGGACAGAGCCTCATTTCAGCGGTGTCCCGGGAGAAATGCTCCAGATGCATGTCTTTGGAATGTGGGAGGAAACCGGAGAACCTGGAGGAAACCCAAGCGAACTGGAGAACCTCTTGTTGTGAGGCAGCAATGCTGCTGCACCACTATGCTGCCCACATTTTATAAGCAGTGTCTCGTAAGCCCACTCTGGTTACAGATCCTCAGTTACTTGCACAATTCTATACATATTTGTTAGTTATATGGTTAGTACTATATGGCTATGCATACATATAAATATATATCTGTATACATTCCTGATACACACAAATGCACAGACACGTACACACATGTATGCATGTGCATGCACACATACAAACACACACAAACACTCACACACACACACACACACACACACACACACACACACACACACACACACACACACACACACACACACACATATATATATATATATTATATATATATTTATATACACACACACACACACACACACACACACACACACACACACACACACACACACACACACACACACACACACACACACACACACACACACACACACACACACACACACACACACACACTGTGACATTTACAAGTATGTCAGTGTTGTAAAGCACTGCATTCATGCCAGCACACTACTAATCTTTGTATAAGTAAAGTCTTAAGGGATGTATCACACAATTACACAACAGATACTACTGCATTTGTGTGTGTGTATATATATATATATATATATACACACATATATATATATACACATACACACACACATGAGCACGCACACACACACACACACACACACACACACACACACACACACACACACACACACACACACACACACACACACACACACGTACACAAATGGTGTCATGCTATGAGGGCTGCTGAAGAGTTCTAATCCCAACCAAGAAAGGAATGACTTGAAACCATAAACTTCACAAGTTATTCAACATTGTCTCCCTACTCTTTCAAACTTTTTTTAAGGAAAGAAGAAATAGTCAGATGGAACAAGATCTGGTGAGTAGGGTGGATGGTCTATGCACTCAAACCCAATTTCATCAAAACATCCATTGTTTTGCCAGCCTTGTGAACACATGCATTTTCTTGCAAAAAGAGAACTCCTTTCTGCAGTTTCCCCTCTCCTTTTTTTCTTTCAATGCCTCCTTTAATTGGCACAGTAAGTTAAAGTAGTATTCTGCATTAACTCATTAACTGTTTGGCCTTTTGGAAGGTAGTCAGTCATTACAATACCTTCCTGATCTCAAAACACTGTGGCCATAACCTTTCCTGCTGACTTTTGGGTCTTGAACTTCTTTGGCCGTGGTGAACCTGAGTACCACCATTCATTCCTCTCAACCTGGTAACATCAAAAATCTGGACAAGGCCCATGAAAAATAGATACAAATCTGTATGCTGATTAACATAAAATTTGCATACATAATTATGTAACCTTGCCCACTCCAATGGGATTGTGGGATACCAGCTTTCAAATGCAAACTGAAGAACAGACAACTAAAATATGGCAGCAGAGTCCCCCTGCAGTCATTCCAATGTCCCATTACCTGGCTATTTCGCCCATTTACCATAAACACTAATGTGTGCATACTGCTTTACTAATACAATGATTATTTGGATTTTATTTTTACATTTTACAGCCCAATGCAGAGACACTAATAGACATCTGGTAATCAAAACACTGTCTCACAATGAAAATAGACTTGGCATTAAAACTTCTCTGCCATTGAAACTCACATTCATTGAAACAGCATTAAAACTTATACCACATTCAAAGAAAATGCATTTGGCCAGTGGTGGATAAAGATTACCTTTGGGCTGTTTTCAAATCATTGGCCCCTTGCACACAAAACAAGAAACATACATGCTTTCTTTGATACACCTTCCTGACTTTATTAAATTATATTCCATGTATAATCCAGCACACTTGTTAGCACATTTTACATTTATTGTTTGAACATTTTTCCAGTAGGCTGCCTTTGGATTCTACAAAACCACTTCACAATATGTTATAGAGAAATGAACATACTTCAGAAATCAAGCCTTGAACATATTTGCTTTCCAAACATCCAACATCTTGTAACACCAAATGTTTAGCATATTTATCTGGCTGCCACTGTACTGTGGCTGTTTCTATATATAGAAGAATACATGAACTTGCAAAACATGAATAAGAAAACATCTAGCAATAAATACTACCAGGAAAAAAAAAAGGAAAACATCTAGCAGACACTGAAAAGAATCAGTGTAGGAATTCGGATGCCACTGGAACTAGCTGATGCATGTGACTGTTACATACCTGAACCTTCCCTGTTACTCCAAATGTATCAACAGTACATATGGTATTTGTTACTTTAATGCTAGGCTTCCTTGAGCTGAGTGTTATCAACTGTTAAAAACTGAATCTGGGAGAACCCCTATATGCCAGGCGTTAAGGATGTTGCCCTGCTCTTTCACTTGAATTTCAACTTTGTGTTGGTAAAATGTTTACTTCAAGGAATATACATTCCCAGTAAAGATGGAATGACATGGGGCTTTCCAATTACTGCAACAACATATATCAATGAAAGCTTTCAAAAACTAATATTTAAGGTTAATGATGGAATCTGTAAAAGAAAACTTTAAAATGAGAAGTGCCACGAAACAATGAAGGGCAACATAGAAAGAACAATTTAAGTTGCACTCCTGTTTTAACAGAAAGTGAGAGATTTCAGAATCCTCTTGAGTTTTACAGGTTTCCTAAAATAAGGTACTAAAGCCAAGAAAACCTGCTTACTATAAAGCTCAAACATGTTATCAGCGTCATAATGAAAAATGTGTAGCACGACAAAAGCAGCAGATAGTGGTTTAATGCAAGCCTGCTCCACTTCACTAACACTGAATGAGAAACTAGCCCATTTTACACTAAATCAAAACAGCATCTACTATATTTACTTCACTGAGGAAATGATACAGTCCAAAATGGGAACCATCAAATTAAAAAAGGTTTACCTTGGTGACAAGCTATTCAAATAGACAACTGTGCAGCTCTGGAGAAAGGCAGTGAATTTCTAAAGTTATTTTTTCCGTGTTAATTCTGTCACCATCTCACACACACACACACACACACACACACACACACACACACACACACACACACACACACACACACACACACACACACACACACACACACACACACACACACACACACAGTCTCAAAATCATTTTTCCTTACTAGGCACCTTTATCAGGCACTTGTTTACTAGTAAATAATCTCTGAAATGGATTACAAGGGCAAACAGAGAATAAAGGATCAAGAATTCTTAAACTGGAAATGGAGAGTGCATAAAGTTCATTTTTTTAAGGGAGAGTGCATTAGTAGTGCAAACTAGTCACAGTCAGCACTTACCCAGTGATAATCTTAGTCTTAAATAAAGGAGAACACTTAAATCAAGACTAAGTATATTGCTAGGCAAAATCACACTGCATAATTGCAGAGATCGCCAGATGACTGCTGACAAAACATTTGCTAAACTCTTCTTGGAAAGGATTTTTGTTACAGCTTAAAGGATCGGCAATGGTAATTAAGACAAAATAATTCATATGGACCGTGGAATGCAGCAGAACAGTACAACAACATGTAGCACAGAAAAACTGCTTCACACTTCAACTTTTCTGTAGCTGTGCACACACATAGAGTTCCTTACTTCTCCATTCAGCAGCCAGGACTCAGGACTCAGAGCGATAAATAAATCCTCTTGCCTTCCATTCCAACAGCCAGGTGAGCCTTCGAAATGCCATGAGGAGCAATAATACAGCCAGACGAGCCATTCCTGCTCGCAAAGCATTTAAACTAACTAGAAATATGTGAGCAGAGAGCTCGATTCTGACAAGCTGGTAGCCCTGACAAGCTGACGTCATAGAGCATGCGATGATGTCAGCTCACAAGTGCAATAATTTAAAAAAAAGCGAAAAAATAAAAAAAAAAGAAAAGAAATTGGAAATGAAGGGGTGCCACTCGGGAATCGTGGCACCCCATTATTTGGACCCCAAAACTCTATAAAAACCGAGTAATTTGGGACAGTTGGGAGGTATGCCACCATTGCATGGACTGTTGTTTTTTCTCAGGATCATAGTTGTTTCATCAACAGTAACTAGTCATTCTAAAAAGTTGCCACCAGCTTGACGAAAATGTTGCAAAATCAACTTGGAGGTGTCCACTTGACGTCTTTTCTCATTGGCATTCAAAACCAAAACATTCCTTGGATATCTGTAGTGTCTCAGCAATTGTTTTAGCCAATATCCACCGATCTGTCATAATCAGGTCATGGACATGGTCAACAATTTCAGGAGTTGACACCGTTTGAAGCCTCCCAGACCTGGCTGCATCTTTTGTCTCAAAATCTCCACACTGAAAGCTTGCATACCACTTCTTCACAGTAGAGTAAGAAGAGCACTTGTCACTCAATCAAAATTCACCAAAGAATAAAGTCAAAAGAAAATAACCACAAGGCCAATGCACTCATTTTATTAGGACTAAAAAAAACACCCTCTAGCATCTTGGCCAACAGGCCTTTAAAGAGATAAAAAATGAAAAAAAAAACTTCACAATATATAATAACATCAATTAAGACCTCAATTATATAATTTAACATTCATCCAGTAAAAAATAATGCCTCATTTAATTACAATTTCCAATTACATTCCTTGTTTAATCCAGCAGGTGCCAGTGTTCCATATTTTAAAATAAACATTAGTTTTTATTGGATGAACGTTTAATTATATAATTGCGATCTCCCCCAACTCAGGAAACTGAGATGCTTCTACAAACTATGAGACATGATGGAGCATTCCTTGTAGGGCATGGAGGTAAGCAGGAAGAGAGACAGCTAAGGTGGGCTGATGTAACAGCAGATGTGAATGCTGTTGATATCCATGGTTAGTTGCAAGGAATGTTGCAGAAAGGTCATAGACATGAGGGACTGGGCCAAGAAGTAGACCATAAATCCAACAGCTGCTCAGGCCAGTGTGAGAACAAAACTATAATGTACATGCACCTAACAGAAGTGGAGAAGATGCTGCTGGTGCTGGTGCCTAAGATTGTGTTGGCCAGTGTTGAAAGTAGTGTGGAAATCAGTGTCTACCATACAGTAGGCAAGACTGTAACTATGCTGTTCATATATTATAATAGATGGTATGTGTGATTATCATGTGGAAGTGTTACTTGGGTTGCACTATGCCATGGTAATCATGAGGTGTCCCACAATCCAATCTTGTCCATGTCATAGTGTAATCATATAAATAACCATATGTACACTTGTCTGTAAGTATAGGTGATCTGCAGTACATATGCTGCTGTCTACACTGGTATTTCATATGTCTTTCTGCAAGCAGACATCAGCACACCAAATCTGTACTTCCAGTGATGGATCTTTTGGAGGTTCTGTCTCAGCAGAACATGGTAAATTCACATTATCCTTTTTTTTCCATTGTGAGAGAAGGTTTGTATCGTGACATATCTTTTTTACAGGTGCTGGGAAGGCCTCCTCTACATCCCCACACCATGGGGTCTCTGGGGGTGGTCTGTACCTATCATTTGAGAGTTCCCAAGTGAACACTGAAAGTTCATCAAAGGAGTTGCTGTCTAGCATAGGTGGAGGGGCACCCATGCAGTACAGAATCTTGTCCACAGTTACAGAGCCTCTGTATCATGGAGCGATGACAGTTACATGAGGGAGGGATATTTGCAGTAGATGCAGCAGCAGCACACAAGTACCAGACCTGCCAGGTATAACAAAGTGGATGACTGGGGTAGGTGCAGCTGCTGAGGTGATACAGCGTCATAGTGGGCACCTGTATGGCAATTTTCAGGTGCTATTGTGCTTTATTAGAGCACTGCTGTCTCTGGAGTATACACTGAACAGACATTTTATGTGGCTAGACTAGTGGCATGCCAGACTCCTCTCACTGCTCAATAACAAAATGATGCAATCAAAAAAATAAAAAATGATGAAATTGAGGCATACAGCCAGTAGCATTGCCCAGCTATGTCATGTTGTCCTCAGCTTGACACAGGTGGTACAAGCACCAGTGCTAATGCTGGCTGGTATGCTGGTAGCACATCATTCTCCATTATGCTGGCTGCAGAAGATGGCTACATCTCCATCACCCCATGCATATGATGTGTTGACAGCGTCTAGGTCACTGTCTGATACATCTCCACCATGGACACAGGCAGACATGTCTGTTGGTATGTACTTACCAAGGCTGGTAAGGTGTGTTGCAATTTCCACATTTATTACAGACAGCAATAAAGATAAGGGCATTTCTGTCTTATCAATGAAGGCACCGACCAACTGGTATGTGGACATGGTAGGGCTTCTCGTTCATGGTAGTGGTTTTACTTTCTTGTTAGAAGTCAGGGAATACCTCAAGAATGTGGCTGATCCCATTGTTCAATAGCAGAATTCCTACTGTGCTAATGGGGCATTGACTGCATGATCTGTGTGCTGTTGGCACTGGAAGTGATGACAGCTGTTGCTCTCATATCCCTTACTAACATTATCACAACTTGTATTTTACATATACATTCACTCTTCATAGGGGTTGTGATAACTGTACTGCTATAACAGTACATTTCAGTTTTATTAGCAGTTATATTGCAGGTGCATACACCTTTGTTCATGTAAACAACTGGCCATTTACCACATAGCAAAGCTTCTTTGGCTGGATTTTTCATGCCTTTTCTGCCTTCTGAAATTGAGGCGATGGATGTGCCTGATCATCTTCTTCATCTTTCTTCTTACTATCATACTCAGGATAAGGCTGTGTTTGGTGTGAGTCATATTATACAGTATGCAGCAGATGGTAAGCATTCAGAAGACATTCATTAGTATACATTGGATGATGCCACCTGAGCTGCCCTACATTGGATGATGCCACCTGAGCTGTCCAGACAGTGGAAAGGCATCTTCAACTGCCCAAAGACACACTCCACAATGTTCCAACCATATTAGTGGGGATGATTGTAGCCTCCTATAGCAGTGTCTGGGGGGACTGTACAGGTATTAGGATCCATGGCTGCAGCAGATATATAGCATTGTCCATTAAACATCTAGGGAATACATCCAGCCTCAAAAGAGCATTATAGGGTGCTTGACTACCTCCTGATTAGTGAGACAACACACTTAGTATGTGGCCTGGATTATGGCATACTGTTTGGCAGTTTACAGAGTAGTAGCTGTGCCTGTTGAGTCAGATGGGTGCATCACCAGTTTGCTGTTTGTGTAGTACAATATGTGTGGCATCCATTTCCCCTGAGCACAGTTGGTATGCATCATATATTATGAAAGCCTTGCATTGTGAGGTTAATATCAACTA
Source organism: Protopterus annectens (assembly GCF_019279795.1). Taxonomy (NCBI): domain Eukaryota; kingdom Metazoa; phylum Chordata; order Ceratodontiformes; family Protopteridae; genus Protopterus; species Protopterus annectens. The sequence continues at coordinate 1,373,432,169 of NC_056739.1, forward strand.
TTTGCTGTTCCACATAGGAGAGGAGGCAGTCCAGAAACTGCTGCTGGAAACAACTGGCCAGTGCCTGTGATATGACTGTTATGTCTCCAGAGGGTCTGTGGAATGTGCCTGTTGCCAGAATGGTCACATAAGTTAAATATCTGGTTTATTTTGCTCAAAGCCTACATCTTCCTCCTGTCACTTTGTCATAACTCAACCATTGCCTCTGTATCCATACAAAATCTGTTTCACTCTTCCTGCTTGGTAAACCTAGAGTAAAGTTCTTACAATACAGTGTCTTGTTGCATTATGACACTGTTTGTTATCTGAGTGTATCAGCTGCTCGGCCATCTTCTATGACACCTGCTATTTGAAAGAGGACATTATTCATGGCAATTTCCATTAACATTGCTCTAATGTTTGCTTTTCTGTTTCCATATATTTCTAAACTGATGAACTTCCATTAATGTTATTGCACATTCCAATAAATGTCACGAATCACATTCTTTCTCTTTGCTGGGTATTTATCCTCATCTGCAGAGCCTACTGCCATGATTTTGTTTATTGCACACTAGGATTCACTGTGCACCATCATCTATGAATTGTGAATTACTGTCATCTGTGCTTACTCTTGTATACATTGTTTCTACCCAACAGCACAGAGCAATAATAAATAAGCAGGGCAGTTGCTAGGTAAATTGCTGCCCTTGGCAGATCAGACTACTGCCTCCTTCAAAGTGATGTTTAAGAAAAAGGAAAAAAAAAAAGCTCACGTGGACTTGCTTGATGAGCAAAAAAATAAAATCAAAAGCTATTCAAAACTGTAGTAATACCTTGCTACAGTTTCCATGTTACTTTAACTCACTTTAAATTCCTTTCAATGCCACTACTCCATGAAAGCTGTCAATGCCAGTTTGACAGATCTACCTCATCAGCATTGTTGACTGTCCCTAACAGCTTGTGCTAGGGCAGTCAAACCTCTTTCATCCTACCCTGGCTATGGATCTGTAAACAAATTTCAAATGATAACATCCATAAGAAAACAATGAATTCTAACTCATGAATTATAAATATTCTTTGTGGTATTTATAATCCTTTTGGTTAGTTAACAGCCATACCTGACAAAAGAAAAATAATTTACTGTAGGTAAGTGTTTCAAAGGATGTAACTCAAGAATACAAGCATTAAAATGCCCTTGCCACTGGTACTTTCTGAATGAAAAGCTCTAGCATGAGCAGTCAACCCTCACAATAAACCTTTCTGATTCAGAGACTGCCCTACTGCAGTGATTTCCATAAGCAAAAAAAAAAAAAAATCACTGTGAAAAGCAGTTCTACTAGCTATGTTGTAGGATAGTGAGGTAATCTGGGGAAGTAGCTAATGCAAATAAGTCATGTACATTTCCCAGAAATGCCTGTGACTAGCCCTTTACGTTGACAAGAGATTCAAGGACTCACTCGGCTGTGTAAAGTAACATGACAATCTGTGTTGACTAACATGGCCAAAAGATGGTGGTCAATGTGAGAGACTGCTTTGCAGGCACGCAGAGCAAAGATCAATGGTGAGTGGTTGTGGGGGTGTGAATGTGTTGCAATTTATTGAGGTCAAGAAAAAAGGCTGAAATATGCCTTTTTATTTATTTATTTTTTCCTGAGAAAGGGATTTTGGGATACAAATTAATAGTTTGGCCTTATTGGTTGAGCATGAGTTGTAAGTTAGGAAGCCATATTTCAGTGGCTTTTAAAGCTTTCTGAGTTATTTTTTGGAAGTGTGTCATGCTGTCAGATGTGAAAATGGGAGAGGAATCATCTGCATATTTTATTAGGGTAGCATGTTGTATAGAAGTATAGAGAGTGTTGGTGAAAATGTTAAAGAGGAGAGAAACAACTATAGAGCTTTGTGGTACACTGGTGGTGACTGGGACGTATGGAAAGAAAGTAGAGTACCATTTAACTAACTGATACCTATTGGACAGGTAGCTTTTGAACCACAGAAGGGTGGGCTGAAAGAGACTCAATGAGGACTTTTGAAGAAGAAGTTTGCTGTGACAAACTGTGTTGAAGGCTTTAGACAAGTCTAGAAACTAGGAAGAGACTAATTTGCCATCATCTCTAGCTTTATATACAGTATCTATATAGGTTAGGGCAATGCTAGTACTATGGGAAGGATGGAAGCCATGTTGTGTAGGGGATAGGAGTTCTTCCTGCAGGAGATTTGTTAAAATAAAATAAATTGTTTTTGAGTACATTTTTTTAAGTATGTTGGCAAGGGGAAATAAGATTGCTGTAGGTCTAAAGTTATCCATGTCTGTTGAATTTTCTTATTTGTGCAGAGGGATGCATGTGTGACTTTTTCCAGAGAGAGGGAACCATACCTTTCAACCTCTCAGCACAATAAATATGGACAGAGCCACAAATAATGGGGACAAGGGACCAAAAGTAGGGCCAGTTTTTAAATACTGCTCTTATAAATTATCTGAAGGATATAAGGTCTGAAACTCAAGTTACATCAATCCCTAGTGATTTGCCAGAAAAGTACACATTTTATGAGGATGGGACCAAACATACGAACCAAAAATCTGGGCAGTTGAGAGGTATGGAGGGAATGCTGGATTCCTGGATTGGCCTGTTTATAAGGATTGAGACAAGATAAGCAATGCTAGTGGCTGCTATTTTTAGGTACTCACTTGGAAGATCATGAGATGAAGAAGAACATGGTTTAAGTTTGTTTAAGAGTAGTTTTATATAGGAGATGGGCACAGGTTTGAAGGTCATACTGGATGTAATGATATGCAGCTGCTAGGCAGGGTTGGGATTAGATCTTGAGGAATCCTTGGTTAGAGATGCTCTACTGTCTATAAAATAAGAGTTGAACTGTTTCAAAGTTTTATGTGGTGAGTTACTGGGAGGAGGGTTTGGGTTGAACTTTGGCCAGGATGTAAGATTTCTTTAATGGATGTTCAAAATTGTTTAGGGTTCTATTTAGTATTATTTTGAACATTATTATAGTATTGTTTTTTTTTCTTCAATTATTTGTTTTTAGTATGATTGCAAAGTATTCTGAAGTGTTCAAAATTTTGAGATGTTTTATATTTTTGCCATTCTTTCCATTTTTTTTCTCTATCTTGTATTAACATTCTAAACCTTTTGTATATCCAAACTGCATTATTTGTTGTCAGTCTCTTCTTTCTGGGAGGTACAAGGCTATTTAGAATATTTGGAAAAGTTGCATTGAATTCAATTACAGCATCATCATTTTAGGAAGTTCCAGTTAATAGATGATAGTGTGGTAATGAATATTTCTGGGTTAACTTCAGAAAGGTTACTTGTTGTTTTATATATCTGAGATGTCTAGTCATATAGACTGGGAGATGATCACTGAGAGAGGTTGACATTGTACCTATGATGGAATATTTGCTAGGGTCTGATAGTAGGATCCAGTCTAATAGAGAATTTGATGCCTTGCTATATAAAATGTGGGGCTATTAATTAGTTGTGTGAAACCATATAAGTTCATGCTTCCCACTCTCAGGCCAATTTATAACTGAGAGAAATCACTTGATATCTAGAATGAAGCAATTAGCAAAGAGATGCAAGTAAAACAGGTTTTCTGCCATTTCCTGAGATTATATAAGTATATGCAGTAGAGTCTGCTGGTCAAACAAAAGGAGACAGTGGACAACTTAATAAGGGTCCTACTATTTCACAGAACAGGCATGTATATAACTAATTAAAGTTAATATGCATCACGGTTCTTCATGATAAATATACTTACATGAAATAATGATAAAAGTCTCAGTAAACCTGTAGGTGTAGGGCTTTGTGACAGAACTCCTGCAATATAGAGGTCAGATGTAGTGACTGCAGGCTCTGAAATGAAAGAAAGAAGAAGTAAGCTCTGCTAAGCTGTAAAATTATACTGAGGCAATAAAGTTAGTACTTATTATACAGAAAAGAGATGGAGGAAGGACCACAGTAAGTCAGAGCAAAAGAATACAGGGGAAATATGAGAGTAGAGTGATGGTAAAAAAAGTGCATGCATGTAAGCTCAAAGTAGTTGTGGCAGGAAGTATACTGATAGAGAACCATAGTAATGCAGTATAAATACACAGCTATATTGAACACATTATTAGAACATGGCACTACACTAATATGCACAATATAGCACCATCACTTAGAATAATTTGTGGGATCAACCAGTATGTCAAAACAGTGTAATATATATAAAGCGTATCTACTCTGAATGAGATTCTTACAAATATACCACACTACCAAAGTCTTTTCACTGTTTTACACAGTCTTAGAACAAATAGAAATGCAATAGCATATGACACATACATGCTCTATGAAGGAAGACAGTGACTGAGTGTAAAAAGAAACAACACTTCCATGGGACTCCATTACAGGAGGTTTAAGGTATCAGACAGAGAAAACTTTAGCTTGGCTGGGTGTTTCTTGCAGTTTGAACTGAATGGCTTGTATGTGCAACCTTTGTACACTTTGTTTTGGATGTTAGTTGTGATATTTTGTAGGCACCTTAATGTTTACAGGCATCAACTGGGTTTAAATACTCCATGTTTTTAAAGTATAACCCAACAGTCCACTTATGCTGTGCTGATGAGGTCAATAAAAAGGCTGAAACATGGATGTGAACAACTAGTGTGGTTTGGCTTTATTGGCCTTAATGTATCCATAAAAACTTAATAAGTAAAAAGTCATTGGCATTCAGAAGCTATGTAGCTGGAAAACTTGATATCCTTAAGGGGTCATTTGCATATATTTCACGGGCTTCCATTTCAGGAGGTTTAAGGCATCACACAGTGCAAACCATAGATTTACTTGTTTTTTCTTGCAGTTTATACTGACTGATTTTGATTTCTGTCTCTACCTCTATCTATCTATCTATCTATCTATCTATCTATCTATCTATCTATCTATCTATCTATCTATCTATCTATTTAGATAAGGATACAGCTAATTATGTGTAATTGCCTTTTCATCTAATTACAAATAACTGTGAAAATTCATCAGAAACTAATTTAATCTAAAACACAATTAGTTGAATCACAAGTTCAGCTGTCAAAAAAGCAGATCCTCGAATGGCTAGATACTGAATATAAAAACTTCTAAGAGGAAAATTACTGAACACATATAACTTCGAAAATAAATTCATTGAATGACCATAGTTGGCCAACAATCAGGAAGTAATCGGATGCATAAGATAAGTGAAGGAAAACTTTAAAATTTGCCCTATTACCCACTTGTCATGTGATCTCGGAGTTCGTATACATAGTTAGGGGGGATGTGGTGGGTGTTATGTTCGCAATGTTGGCCAACTATGGCCATTCAATAGATGTATTTTCAAAGTTATACTTGTTCATAGGTTCATAGGTTGTGGCTATTTCTTCTCACATTATTGATCCCTGGGGTGAATTTCCTTTTTCCCATCCAAACATCAAGGTTCTTCTTGAAGAGGTCCAAAGAGGCACTCTGCTTGACATGTATGGGCAATCTATTCCAGAGTCTGGGGAGTCTCTGGGTCAGGAACCTATCCCTCCAGCATGTTTTGTTTATTGTGATGACAAGGTTTAGATCCCTGGAGCGTGTAGCTCTGAGGGATTGGGATTTTAAGTGTAGCATGTCCAACAGCTCTGGGTTTGACATGGCCTTGTATGTTAAGCAGAGATCACCTCTGAGTATAGCTGGAGTTTTCTTTAGGCCTGTGATTCTTTAGTGAGGTATTTCTGAGGCCTTTCCAGTTGTTGCAGATGTCTTGAGAGGTACATACCAAATGGGGCATTGTATTCTATAATGGGTCTAATGAGGGATGAGTACAGTGGGACAATGACCTCCTTTTTTCTGGATGAAAAGCCCGAAGGATTTCCTGACTGTTGTGAGACCACTGTCCACCTGTGTCCCTAAGTCTCTTATAACATTTTCTGTGTTTAGTGTACTGCCACCTATATGGTAATTCATGGATACATGTTTTTTCCCAAAGGGGATAACAATACATTTCTTGGCATTGAGCTTGAGCCCATGGCTCTGGCACCAAGCATCTGTTTCTGTAAGGCCCTTTTGTAGAGTATCCACATCATTTGGGATTTCAATAATGGCTCCCAGTTAGCAGTCATCTGCGAACTTAGTGTTGACCTGTACTTCAGAGAAGTAGATGCCAAACAAGAGCAGCCCCAGGACTGAACCCTGAGGTACTCCACTTGTCACTTGTCTGGAGCTGGATTTGACAGTGTGGGTTCTATCAGTAAGCCATTTAGCAACCAATTGGGTGACATAGGGATTAATACCCAACTTAGTAAGTTTATCTATGATTCCAGAGTGGGGGATGGTGTCAAAGGCCTTGGCAAGGTCTAGATAGGCTGTGTGGACCACCTTACCCTTGTCCATGGCTCTGGAGACTGATTCAAAGAAGTCAATCAGGTTCAGGAGATAAGATCGGCCCTTCACAAACCCAAACTGGGTGGGGTCCAGTGTTTGAAGGTTGCCAATGTCTTTGTTTATAAGTTCCATGATACCATGGCCTTGCAGATAAGGCTTGTCAGACTGATGGCCTGAGGTGAGGCTATGATTAAACATGACACTTAGGTGAGGTGCCAGTTCATATTGTAGTTCATGTAGTACACAACCCGGGATGTCATCTGGTTCCATGGATGCTGTATTCTTATTACTGGAATTTGGCAATCTTGATCAGTATATTTATTGCTTGTTCGGTAGTTTTCCATTTTGATGTTTTAAGTTCGATATTTAGCCATTTGAGTATCTGTGTTTTCAATAGCTGAACATAGACCCATGAGGGTCTTAATCCCCTTGCCAAAAAATAAAACACTTTTAAGGTTTATTTGCTCTATTTGAAGTTTTTTATTGAATGTGATTCAGTGAAATGTGCTTTAGATGAAATATGCTTGCAAGAACATTTTTCAGTGAGCGGTGATTAGATAAAAAGAGAATTATGTTAAGTATACTGACTCACAGATGTAGATAACAATAACCATTATCTGAAACTGGCTTAGCATTTTAAACTGAGGTTTATCGACACAGATAAACATAAAATTACTTTTTTGCATCATTTATGGGGGTAACAGAAAAAGGAACAGACTCTCAAATGAACTACCAGCTTATTTTAACACATATTTTTCTAGGAAATGCTCTTGTAAATGTATGTTCACAAAATTCATTCTGACTACAACAATACACATAGATTCTTTCCCTAGTTCATTTCAGTGTGGCTTCTTTTCAGACAATACAATTTTGATATTTCTTCATATTGATTACAAAGGGCTTCTGATAATGTTAGCCAGTAAAATTAATATTACTTATAGATACTGATGTTTTACCTACACTACACTTTACTATACAGGCAAAGATGATTTCATTAGTTTTTCCTTTGTGGGATAACAGCTCCTATCCCTTTCCTGGATTCGGGAGCACATTCTACACTAGCTTCATCCTTCAAACTTACATTCCTAAAGACTTCTCTTCAGAATGCTCTCCAGAGGTCAGGAATCTGATTTTCACAACCAGCATTTGATGTGATATACCCCTAGAGGCAGCTGTTTCTTATTGGTTGTCATTTAGAGATGCTTGTCTGTTCTCCTCTTTGACTATCTGCTTCACACCCAAAAGTACTACATTTCTTTTTCTTTGGTTTGCCTGTTTGTTTGCCTCAGACTCAGAATTTCTGCATTTCTCCTTTATAACACACCTCCTGGTAAAGATAACTCCAATCATGTAAAAATAGCAGGTAGTATACCACAAAAGGCAAAACTGAGTCGTGAGATAGATGCTGTCCTAGTGTCCCCAATATCCTGAGTCCAGTGTGCATGCTATCTCCCCTCAACCGTGAGTGTGTCCTGCTAAAACCCAACTACTTGGAGCATACAAACCTTCTCATAAAAGACGTGGGTTGGGAAAACTAACTTTATTTGAACTGTACAGCTACCAAGGGAATCAGAGCATCTGATTAATGGCACACTAGGCAAGTTAGCTATAACCAATATCCTGCTGTACTTAACTAAAGGTCGTATGCACACAAGCTAGAATGCTTTGGTCTTGAACTCCTCCCGCCTCTCACTCACCAAACGTTGTCTGTATCCTCCACACCCTAAATAGCCTCTATTTAATAATAATAATAAGAAGAAGAAGAAAGAACCTAATTTAGCTAGTTGACCCTTCAGTCAAATTTAAGTAGATGCAATACATTAAATAATGTTTGCTATTGATTAATAGATTGTTCTACTGACCTGTGGTGTTCTTAGCTGTTTGATTGTTTTTTTTTTTCTCTTACCTTCTCTTCTTCACTTTTCTTCTTCACTTTTTCTGCTCTGTCTGCCTCTTGGCTCAGCTCACTCCATTCACCCTTACTTCACTCGAGCTACTCCACTCCCCTACCCTACCTCCATTCCCACCCCCCACCTCCATACCTTTATAGCTAGCCAAAATTTCCATACCCAACCTAGCCACACCCTCCTACCACATATTACTCATCCCACCCCTGTAAAATTACTCTCCCTCCTCCACTCCTCCCCACTCACGTTCATCTTTTCCCACCTACTGCACCCTCCTCTCCTTTTCTCTCATATCCCCCTCTTCTCTATCACTTTCCTTCTCCTCACAAAATCTTACAACTCTACTCTCTCAAATACCTCCCTACTACTAAAACTCCATATAACACTTTTTCTCCTCACCATCTCTACTCCAGCATCACTTCACTGGCTCTCCCCCTCTACACTACCTATCCTATCATCATTATGCTGTGTACCTTCCTCCTCACTCCCCAATTACTCCTATCATCCTACCTCTCCTCCTATCATCAGAATATTAAACACCTTTACCTCTCACCAACATAACTTACTCCACTACTACAACACATACCCAACATTACTTCCCCATATCACCCTCCCTCTTTCTCCCATCTAGCTGTCTCATTCACAAAATCAGAGCATCCTCTAACACTAGCAGACTCTCAAACCCTAAGTATAAATTTCACTGCTGTCTCTTATCATCCCAGACCTTACTCTATTCCTTCAACTCCCTACTCCTTTCTGGGGATATTCACCCAAACCCAGGACCCCCAAACATCTCAGACAATACTACCCACACTCTAATTCCTACTCATCTCCCTAACTCTCCTTACAAACAACTAACCCTTTTCTCTCTCAACATTCACAGCATCATGAACAAAATAAGTGAGTTCCATGCTTGGATGGCCCACCACTCTCCTGACATGATTGCCTTTACCAAAACATGGCTTTAACCTTATATCAATGACTCAGAATTCCAACTCCTTCACTTTGACCATGCCAATAAGAAGGTTGGAGGCATTGCCATCTTGGCTGGCAACCACATCAGCCTATCCGCCTCACCTAACCCACCTTCCTCCTTCCATCCAGTTGAGCTCCAAACAGCTAACTGTAAGCTCAACAACTATAAAACCATAACTATTGCTGTCATATACATACCCCCTGGTGATAATATCCCATTATTAGAACAAACTCTTGCCTGGCTCTCTCACAACATTACCAATGAAACCAGGCTGCTAGGCGATGTTAACATTAACTGGCTACCTATATTCTCAAAAAAAACTCCTGTTTTATCAATCTAAATGGCTTTACACAACTCATTACCATGCCCAAATATCATAATAAGCCCAACAATTGTCCTTCCATCATTGACTGGATACTTGTCTCCCACCCTGAACTCTACCACAACCTGGAAACTCTCTCTGACTCAATCAGTGATCACTCCCCAGTATCTGTCCTGAGGTACTCCCCCCTCTCTACAAGACCTCAAAAAATTAAGGAATGCCAAAGTCTCTCAAACTTTCATCCAGAAGTGTTCAACAACCTGCTCTCTGCTATCAACTGGTCTTTCCTAGCACACCTTCCCCTAGATGAAGCAGTACTCAAATTCAACACAATATTTCTGAATATTCTAAACTCTCGTCCCCTTCCATAATGAAGTAAAACTCCACTTCTCCCCATGGCTTTCACAGTCCACAAGAGCTGTTATGCACAAAAGGGACAAAGTCAGGAAACTTTGAGCTAAGACCAATTCCTTCATCCACATACAAACCTATAAAGAACTTCTCAAACCCTCCAAAAAACGTGTCTTTCTTGATAAGAAAAATTTATACTGGAAACCTCAAGCATCTCAACAAAACAACTCCCCAAATTTTGGAACACTATTAATCACATCCTCCATCTGGGAAACACTAATACTCCACACCCCTGTCCCGACAAGACTCCTATTGAAGCAGCAACCCTGCTTAACACATATTTTATTGACACAGTCAGTAAACTCACTACAAAGGCCAACTCCTATAACACCACCACCCTCTCCAGCTTAAATCCTACCAACTCATTTTCTCTCAAACCAGTGTCAACTAATTGTATCAAACACCTTCTCAAACTTAAGCCCTGCTACTCTTCTGTTGATAAACTACCTCCACTCTTTCTACAACATGCAGCTAACTCCATAGCCTACCCTGTATCTAGTCTCATTAATCACTCTATATCTGAATCCACTGTCCCCTTACTTTGGAAACAGTTCTTTATTATACCCATCCACAAAGGAGGTAATTCAACTGACTTTACAAATTACTGCCCCATAACCATATTGTCCCCTTTATCTAAGATATTAGAAAAATGTATTCTCAAGAAAATCATGGACTAACTGCTTCTTAAAAACCTACTCACCCCTACTCAACATGGATTTTGACCTAACCAAAGTACCCCTATAGCCCTAATCTCCTTCTCGCACTACATCTGTCTTGCCAGAAAGAACAACAAACTTGTCTCCTGCTCTTCCTTGACCTCTTCAAAGCCTTTGATACTGCCTTTCATGCCATCTGACTTTCCAAACCCTCCAACCTTAACTTCGGTCCCTCAACCATCTCCTGGTTTTCCAACTAGCTCTCCAACTGACAACAATCAGTTAAATGGCTCTCTTCTATGTCTCCCTTTCTAGCCATACAAATAGGAGTCCCACAAGGATCTATCCTTGGTCCCTTGCTCTTCAACATCTTTACCAACCACCTCTCTACATCCTGCCCTCTCTCTACTGTAATACAATATGTGGATGATTCCACTATCATCTCTACAGCAGACATTATCTCTGAACTTCACACCCTCACTCAAAATTCTTTCAACTCCATTGAAGCCTGGCTCACTAACAATTAGCTCATTCCAACCCCCACTAAAAAAACTTATGTTATTCCTCCCCAAATCTCTCTTCTTCTCTGTTACCTCATACAAAGCTCTTCACTGAGATACTGAAATATCTGAGACATCCTTTGCTTCCATTTAACTATAAATGACTGTTTTTGCTCTAATACTGCACTTTTAATTTGTATTTGTATTCCACTGTCTGTTTGAATTGTCTGAACTATTTTTGGTCATATTTTACTGTACACTGTACTAGTTCAAATATAGCACTGCCCAGTTCCAAGTTTGCTATTTCTAGGTCTGCTTTGTAATGTCAGAGCATCAACTTCAAGCCACCTTTGTTGATGAAGGCCCTTCTGCAGCCTTGTGTGAGGAGAGTGCTGTCTGGGTTCCATCTAATCAAGAGTGATTGGACTAGAGATCAGAGAGAGAGCATTTTTATTGGCTAGTTTGAGTTAAAAAGGGTATTTTCTTGTTTTAGTTAAGCCATACATTTGCATTTGTTTACATGTAGTGCTCCATCATGCATTGCTGTGTAGTGGTGGTTACCACTGGTGGTTACAGACGCAAACATTTTGTTTGTTAAGTTTTCCCTTAGCACTTTGCTTGTGGTCCTCCAGAGGTTTCTCGCTGCCCTGCTCTACTGTTAGGTGGAACACTAAGCCTAGCCTCAGAGGTACCAACACACCTCTCACCTGCTAGTCACCCCTAAATGTGACCTCTTTTCCTGATCATATAAATTTACCTATCACTATGACAATTTCCACAGTTTCTCCAGCCAGCTTGGCCGACGTTTATTTATTATTTATTTATTTATTGACATTTGTTGACTGTGAAAGTCCACTGGTCCAGAAAGTCCCATTTTTAGTGGAGGCCCGGGGAGAAAAGCTCCAAAAATTACAGAACATTCTGATCAATTAGCTTATACATTACAAAGTGTATTAGAATTAAAAGAAAAGATTAACCAGTAAAAACTCCAAAAACAATTGTTGAGATTCTGTAAATTTTGGAATAAGACATTACATTTTGATAAGTAATATTATAAATTGTGACATAGCCAAAACAATTATTGACATTCATACAGTTTTAGAAACAGGCATTATTAAATTGTAACAGTGTCACAGCTGAGGGAAGAAAAACATTACAAGATAAGTTTGTCATACACCAGAGCTTTATGATCAGTATGCTTTGGACTAAAACATTACAGGAAAAATATTTTATGGATAGTGATTGATTAATTAAAAGGTAAGTAGAGGGGAAATGAAGACTTTGAAAGGACAGTGAATCATGAAGTCAGAACAAAAAGGACATTGCAAGGGTAAGTAGCAAGTAATAATTAAGGAGGTTTACTAATGTTAATACATGAGCAGACTTGGTTATTGAGGCATAGTTCTTTCAGAGCTTTTCTGAAAGTTAGTATAGAGTTAAGTTGAGTAATATAGTGAAGGAGGGCATTCCATAATTTAGCAACTGAATAAGAATAAAGGCATTGTCCGGCTCTTTTTTAGGTTTGGTTACCATTAGGAGGTGTTTTTTTCAAAGACCTAACATTACGATTTGGGGTATAAATTTGTATTATTGTTTGAAGGGATGGACAGTATTTAGGGTTGTTGAGTAGTTTGTTGGTAAGTGTAAGATAGGTAAATTGGTATGTAATGGGGGACATCAAGTCAGTTTATAGACAATGGGCATCCTGAGGCAGTGTAGCAACTGTCTCATGTTCACCAACAACTAGTACACACAAACGGGATGTGTGAGAGATGCAACTATATTAACAACCTTGAATCCATGCTCTGTCACACATCAGTCAGTTCATATGACAATGAATGGGTTGCCAGCATGCACACCTCACCCTCTACTCCACCAAAACCCACATCACACATATCTCCATATGTGGAGGTCATCACCAGAAACATATAACACCAGAGACCTCCCAAACACAAACACAAACATGCTACATATAATACTTTCTCTGCAGAACACATTACACATAATAGCTCATGTACCAGTGTCTCACCAGTCAAACCCTTAAGGCAAAACACAAAATCAGACATATTAGTCATAGGCGATCCCATTGTGAAACACACTGATGTCCCTCTCACCAGGCTAGATAAGGAAAGATCACGGTCAACTGTCTGTCAGGTGCCAGGGTATGTCATATCACACATGCACTCAAGTGTCTCAATAACAGGTACTGTTATAACTGTGTCATAGTCCATGTTGGTGTGAATGACTTGAGGTGTACCTCTCTGGACTAAATGAATAGAGACATGATTGAGGTCTCAGACTATAGGTCTCAGGCAGGTATATCCCCAGCCTTAAGCAGCATTTTACCTTCTCATAGGATGATGCCTCAATACAAACAGAAAATGACTGACTTCAATAATTGGCTTAGCTTCTGGTGTTATTCTAAGGGGATCCACTATCTGTCATTCTGGGGTGAATTGATCAACAGACCTCGATGCTTTGCCAGAGATGGTCTTCATCTGTCACCCCTAGGATTTCAACTACTGGCTAAGGCTCTTGCCACCTCCATAGTGCATTTTTAGGCAGTGTCTCAAGAGCAAAACTCCCAATGTAAAAAGTCCATCTAAAAACAACCTCACGGTTATGCTGCTAAATGCTAGGAGTCTCAACACAACACTGCACTCACTGGAAGCTGTCCTCACTTTGGAAGATGCAGACATTTGTGCAGTCACGGAGACCTGGTTTGAGGCTGTGGAGAGCACCCCAGCCATACAGGGTACACCTCCTTCCACACGTTCAGACCTCAAACTGAAGGTGTGAAAACTAAAGGAGGTGATGTATCAATATTCATTAAAGATAAATACACCTCCAGATTGGTTAAACAGTATGACTCCCTGGAGACACTTCAGGTGCAATTAAGTGTCAGTAGGGAACCTATTCAAGTCATTTCCAGCTACAGAATTCCCTCGATGAATCAGAACACCCACTTTGCCTATTTGGATCTACTTGAGTCTATCAAGATACAGCTAAACACCATGGTTTTGGGCGACTTTAACAACCCATTCATTGACTGGGTAAATTATTCATGCTCAAACTCATTTGCCCAAAGGTTCCCTGACTTTGTTAAGTCCAACATCCTGGATCTGGTGTTCACCAATATGGGGGACCACTGTAGCACCCCCACTGTGAGGTCCTCCCTGGTGAGATCTTACCACAAATTGGTCTCATTCAAAGCAACTATCACACCTAACCCCAACCCAGCAGCAACTAAACTAAAAAAAACTTCTCCAAAGCAGATTATAACCTCTTAAAGGATGGTATAAATAGCTTCATTGCACCTCCTCCCTCAGATGGAACTGGCAACTATGCTGAGCTCTACACCAAAACTTTATACAAACACCTGTATAACTGCATTGACTCGGCTGTACCTGAATGGACCAAACAAGCTCCTCAAGGCAGAATAAACTTTCTGGTGGACAGCTGCCATTAACAGGCTGTACAATAATAAGAAGAAATTGATGTCTAAGAGTAAAGGGGAGCGAACCCTCCTAAACTGGAAACACTCCCTCCTCAGCTTAAACAAGCAAATAAGACTTCTTGTGAAGTCCTCCAAAGCAAACTACAAGTCCAAATAAGCTTTCTCAACAAAGGACATCCACAAGGCATTCTATAGTTATATCCGTAACCTAAAAGGAAAGGCCCACATTTGTGCAGAACTGGTAGTTAATGATACCACATATACTGATGCTGTGGACACAGCTAACCTGCTGGCCGATAAGTTCTGTGAAAACTTCACTCCACTGTCCCTGCCACACATACTCCATGACATCTCTACCATCTGTCCCTACCTTGTATCTCTAAAGAGCAGGTCATAAATGCCATCTCTAAGGCCAAAAACACAGCATCTATGGGACCTGATAACTTCCTGGCATGTGTCCTACATGGGCTCCAACATGAATTTGTAAAACCACTGGGTACTGTTTTCAATCATAGTCTAAGCACCGGCTTTGTACCAGCTGAATGGAAAACAGCCACCGTTATTCTCTTGCACAAAGATGGTGCTTCTGCAACCTCAAAGGCAGCACACAATTGTGTGCAGAGCTCATTGTAGATGGAGCCAGAAGATATAGCAAATGTTTTGGCTGATACATTCATCTCCAACTCAACCTTTTCTCAGGAAATATCATCAAATATAACTCCCCCTACTATTACTAGGGAACAGGTCCTTAATACTCTCTCTAAGACCAAGAACACTGCATCAATGAGCCCAGACAATATCCCAGGATGCCTTCTAAATAGCATGAAACATGACCTCTTAGAGCATCTGGAATTACTATTTAACTCTGGCCTCCATCTTAAGCCTGACTTGCTCTTCACCCTTTCAGCCAAATGAATTTGTCTTCTTACAGACTGTTCTAATCTTTATTTGCGACTATATATCCTGTAAAAGTACCAGTGATGTAAAATATAATTTCCTATTCATTCTTCTTGATCTACCAGTATTGTTGACACCTTAGAAAATAAATAAATAAATAAAACAGGCCCAGTCTCAACCTGTTGCTACAGTTTATGTTACCAGCCTTAACCTTAACCTGTTGCTACAGTAAGGGTCAATAAGGCTTGGGCTACATTTGAGGCTTCCTGCTGGAGTTTTAAAAACAGAAAATAAGAAAGGGAAGTAATTTTATTTTCTTTCTTTGTGTCTGCACTTATTTTTAGCCATTTAGATCTGCCTCTGTAGTGTCTCTTCTGTTTTTGCAATATAGTTACTGCTCTGATTTCCTGTTTTGAGAAGTCTATAGGCCAAAATTCTTCCCACTCACCCATTTCCTGTTGTGCATTTTAGACTTGCTGGCTTTTGAGTTGCACATCCCTATGCTAAATTTAACTCTGACAGCCCCCTCCCCCAAGTTATCTTGTCTACTCATTCTACTGGGTACTGAAAGATCAAACTGGGAAGGTCTTCCCCTTAGACTGTTAAAGCCTGTTATACTTAGAGTTTTATTCCCTACTTTCCAGCTTACTTTTAACATCTGTAACACCTGGGACTAGACTACCAGTCGCTGGAGAGCTTGGGAACTGTTTACTGCTTTTCAAGAAACAGATTGGGATTGGTGCTTTTATTTTGCTCCTGGTTTGAGAAGGAGCAGAGGGCCATTATATTATTTCTGAAGATTGCTGCCATATTTTCAAATTGTTTTATTGCACTTTCTGTATTTTTTAATATAAAGTGTTTTTGCTTTTCCTTTTTCTAGCTGCTGCTAGTGTACTTTGAAATCACCTTTATTGTATTTTGATTGCTACTTTTTACTGCTTTTAAAGAGCATTTAAAATACTTTTGGTGAAAAAATTGCCTGTCTTCTTCAAGTGTTTCTTCCCAAACTGTTTGCTTTTAAATCACATAGCTGTAGGGGAAGCACACCAGAATAGCTCAAAGTGTAGTTGTTTATTGGCCAGAGGGCTCAGGAGTTAGATTTCAGTTCCTTTCCCATTGCGATAAATTAAGCGTGTTTATGTGACTCTGTGCTCTTTATTTATGTTATTTATTTATTTATTTATTTTACATTTGTTGATCGGGAGTGTCCGACTGAGCTCAAACCCTTTTTCAGTGGAGGCCCGGGGAGAAAAGCTCCAAAATGTGCAAAGAAAACATTTACATAACAATATAAATATTTAAGAAGTTACAAATTATCAGTTGTAGACAAAGATTTAAAACAATACCATAAGCAAACAAAAAAGGATGCTCAATGGATAAAGTATAGTAAGTAATATTTTATAGTTTAGGTAAGTTAGTTTACCTAAGGTTCAGTAAGCAGAATGTAGCAAAAGCTAAGGAGGTTTCATATAAAGTTTGCTAATCTAAGGTTCAGTTGACTGAGTATGAGAAAGGCTTAGGAAGTTAAATAGAAAACTTAATGCCAAGAAATGTATAGTTATCCCCTTTGGGAAAAAACATGTACCCATGAATTACCACATAGGTGGCAGTACACTAAACACCAAAAGTGTGATGAGAGACTCAGGGACACAGGTGGACAGTGGTCTCACCTTCGATAACCATATCACCACAATAGTCAGGAAATCCTTCTATGTGGCACACCTCATCACTAAGGGCTTTTCATCCAGAAAAAAGGAGGTCATTGTCCCACTGTACTCATCCCTCATTAGACCCCATAATAGAGTATAATGCCCCATTTGGTATGTACCTCACAAGACATCTGCAACAGCTGGAAAGGCCGCAGAAATACCTCACTAAAAGAATCACAGGCCTAAAGCAGATGCCCTATGCTGACCATCAAAAAACCTCCAGCTATACTCTGTGGCATATTGTCTACTCAGGGGTGATCTCTGCTTAACATACAAGGCCATGTCACCATGTCAAACCCTGAGCTGTTGGACATGCTCCACTTAAAGAAATCCCAATCCCTCAGAGCCACATGCTCCAGGGATCTAAACCTTGTCATCACAATGAACAAAACATGCTGGAGGGATAGGTTCCTGACCCAGAGACTCCCCATACTCTGGAATAGACTGCCCATACATGTCAAGCAGAGTACCTCCTTGGCGCTCTTCAAAAGGAACCGTGATGATTGGATGGGAGATAGGAAATTTACCCCGGGGATCACGTCAGTCACCCTGCTAGACAGGGGTCCAGGGAAGTAAATATTGTGGGAAGAAATATCCAAGGAATTGTTATGGCTAGGGTTGTAAAGGCTCTAGGGCCGATAGCCTAGTACTAACCTATGAACCTATGAACCTATATGTTTTCCACAGAGATCAGTGAAGCTTGGTTTCCTCACTTGAGATTGAGAAGTGTTTCCACAATATTCAGTACTATCCAGGCAAAGGTAAGATATTGTATTTGATTTTGTGCACTTGCAGTTCATTACTGAACTGATTGCTACTGTTTCACTGCATTTAAAGAGCATTTAAATTTCTTTCAGTGAAGAGCAATGCCTGTCATCTTGTTACTGTTTTACTGCATTTAAAGAGCATTTAAAGTTATTTCAATTAAATACCACCTGTCTTCTCTAAGTGCTGCTTTCTAAACTATTTGCATTTAAATCACCTTGCTGTAGAGCAATCTAGCCAAGGAATAAGTTGTTTTGTTGTTGCATTGCACATGGGGGTTCCTTTTTTGCTGTGCTTTTACATTAAGAGGAAGAGATAATCCACCCTGTGGCAGAAAGTGTTTACATTGTTTTTTCTGAGTTGGAAAGCACACCAGAAGAGCTCAATGTGTAACTGTTTGCTGGCCAGAGGGATCAGGAGATAGATTTAATTTTTTTTCCTGTTGCTATAAATTAAGCACATTGTGTGGAGCTACTCACTGCACAGCAGTGGTTGGCAGTGCCCTGTACAGGCACAAATGCTTGGACAGTAAAGTTTACATATATAACTAGTATCAGGACTATAATATGTAACTTAGTGAGGCATAGCATGGAGTTAATCTTAGACCAGCTTACTTCATCTAACAGCACTAATACCATCTAACTCTAGTCCCTAACCCTAGTGACCACCCTAGGAGACAGTATTTACCCAATCCTTAAACCATAACACTCTACCCTAATACACGTACAGATAACATGGATATACAATTTTCAAATGTCTTCATAGTCAGCTTGGTATAATGGGCATCCTGAGACAATGTAGCAATTGTCTCATATTCACAGACAACCTTTTAATCCTTAAAGAAACCAACACAGTATGTGAGAAATGTGCATACATAATTTACTCGGAGGCAAACATCTCACTTAGAAACAAGGCTGACAAGAACACACGCACATTGCACCTATCACATGTAGTGTCCACCAAACATATAGACCTTCTTATGCTGAGGCACTGAAAAACAATCTTCCCAAACCTCTAGGGCCTCCTATGCTTAAAAACAGCAATGCCTAACCTCAGCAATCTCTAAAACTCACACTAAAAGAAACAGCAAACACCACACATATATCTGCACCAAATGGATCCAAGAATGAAGCCCATAAGGCAAACAAATTCTTTACCCAGGATTCTTGTCATGGTGGACTTCATTGTATGAAACAGAGATGCCCCACTCACCAGACTGGACAAGGAGAGGATAACTGTTAAGTTATTTATCTGATGCCAGGATCTGCCAGGTTAAATACGCACTCAATCAATACACCACAAGTTCTAATCTGATTCTTTCACAGTCCATGTAGAAATAAATTACCTGAAATGTACCTCACTGGATGGGTCTATCTCAGTTTTTCAAAGGACTAAATTGTCAAAACCCATATATGTTAGAAAAATATGTATTAATGTGTGTATTAGTGCTTTTAAAAACCCAATAGGGTTAACACATTTATTCTATTTCATACTGCATAAATCCATATAAACAGCGAATGCTTTCTGACCATGCTTTCTGACCTTGTATTTTGAAAGCACAGCTGAAATCTTGCTTATGCCTTTGGAAATTTACTGAGAAACAGATGATTTTCTGCTTAGTTAGGAAAATAATGAATAGAACAATACCGTTTCTATAATGTTATTAAACTTAGACAATTAGCTCTGTTTGTGCTATGAGAACATACACAACTGCAGAAATGATAGATAAGTAGAACAAAGACTGCTTGAAGAATATGAACTATAATCTGTGTTTGCTTTGTGCTTGAATTAGCAGACTACCTTGAAATGTACCACAGCACTGTAGAAATAATTGTAACTAGCTAGTGGTCTCCAAGGCCATGTTATTTTTCAAAAAGTTTCTCACAAATCTAGTAATGTAATGTCATGTCAGCAGAAAATCATGAACAACATCTGCTGTGAAAAAGAATATTGTAGGCTTGTACTTAATTACGTCAGCTTAGAAGGCAATGTCTTGTAAAACAGTATAAGCATGGCTTACTTCCTGTTACTAATCAGACAAACTGTATTTTTGCATGTTTTTGTCTCCTTGTCGCAAGAATTAAAAAGTGCCTTAACCTGAACCTTACGTGTATTGGTCTTTGAAGTTTTTTCCTTTGACAGATTGGTCCTTCGGACTGGAAACCTTCACTTCGCCTCGGATCAGACAGGCCAGGTGGCTTGAAACCGTACGGGGAAGAAACCACATCGGTTCTTTTTATCTGAAAAGACCTCCGACTGAATTGTCGTACAAAAGAGGCCAGCCACTTTCTGATCTGTGACTGAAGGACAGGTTTACCTCGAACCAGGTGATCAATCACGGAGGCTCAGGTAAGGTGAATTTACCTTTTTTTCTGTTTTAGATCAGGGACTTGATTAGCATTGTTTTGTGAAGAGATTTGCTTAGTACAAGTCGGGGACAAAAAGATTGCTGTCTTGTCATAGATCGGGGAAACAGAATAGGTAGGCAGTCATTCTGGAGAGACTGTAAAAAAAACACCCGTGGTACCACGTAAAAAATAAGAAGGGTTATGTAACATTTTAAAGGTTAGAACAAAATGGGAAATAAGTGCACAAAAAGACCCCAAACTCCGCCATTAACTGAAGACGCGAAATATATGCAATCACAGCGTGGCGATAATATTAAATACTACTCAAAATGAGTTAATAAGTATGAATTTGATGGTAAATTAGAAAAATCCTCACTTATTAAACTTGTCAAACAGCTTAAAACTGATTCCAGAGGTCGGGTAGAAAAGCAACGTAAATTAGGAATTCCTCAGGCACACATGTGGATTGAGGAAGCAAACCGTAGGGAACAAAAGAGTAATAATTCAAAAGCAATGTTTTTAGATAAAGAAGACAATAACTTAGTAATAGCATCAGCCCCTCCACCTCCCTTACCAGAATATGAGGCAAGTGAACAAGTTAGTCCACCCCTGTGATATCCTGCTATCACTGTAAGTAGAGACACTACAAAAGCAACACCGTTTGTTAGAGATCCCGTCGAGACCATGTCTCGAACACGGGCAGGAAACTCAAAAGGGGACATTGAGTTATATCAAATGGGTAGAAATCCACGATATATAAGTGAAGAAGAAATATGCCCACTTATAGAAGTGCCTAATCCTCAGGCAGGACAAGAAGGTCAGGACCCAACACTCCTAGTGTATAGACCGCGGACACCGGAAGACATACGGAAAGCCACAGAGGGAATTCCCCATCCAAACATTAATTTTAGAAAATTCTTAGAAGACTTACAAGGCATGAGGTTAAGTTATAACCTAAATGGAGAAGAAGTAGAAAAAGTAGACAGATCGTGGGACCAGATTGGCACATGATCAGTGGCAACTTGAATTCCCGTGACACTGAACATAAACCACTCCCACATAGCAGCGCAGAGTTAGACAACAGAGTGAAAGGTCTTACAGACCGAATCTCTGAGAAATGGAAGCCTAGGGCAGACTGGACTTGCATTAATCAATGCATCCAACAAGAAGGTAAAACTATTGACAGATATTATGCCAGATTGTTAGAGTGTTTTAATAACTATTGTGGAATGCAGGTTCCTGAAGATCAAACACAAGATTCTCCATATGAGCAGCAGTTAAAGAATGCATTTTTGAAAGGCAGTATTGCACACATAAGCAGTTTTATTACAAAACACATGGTAGATCATCGTACAAGCAGATTACAGTCATTGCTTGAATGTGCTAGGCATGCCGAAAGGCATTTTAATAGCAAAACGAAAAAGAAAGCCCAAGTATTTTCTGTAGAAGATGGAGCAGAAGTTTATGTAGTACAGTCCGGGAAAAAGGGCAAGAGAAATGCCCAGGGAAACAAACAATCTGATCAATGATCAGAGGACTTTGAAGGGTGAAAGAAAAGGGGTGAGTGTTTTAAATGCGGTAAGAAAGGACACTTGGCAAGGGATTGCAAGAAAAACAAGAAGGTAACTACGGAAGATAGGGAGGGTGAGGACTGACTATATGGTAGTCAGGAATCACTAGAAGGGTATAGTGGAGAAAGGACAAATGAGAATGTGATAAGAGGGAGTAGAGAATGTGACAGAAGAAATAGAGGAAGTGCAGGAAGTCACAGATAGTGAAGAAAATGAAATATTGGATTTGGCTTTATTGAGCTTAGAGCTCTATTTAGCAGACACAAAATCAGAAGTCACACTCCTGGTAGAAGGGAGGGAAGTCACATTTTTGTGTGACTCAGGGGCCTCACGGACCCTGATACATCCCTCCAAACTGCCAGAGAACTCAGAGTCACCTGATTACATATTAGTGAAAGCAGCTAATGGACAGCTGTATTGGGAGACCCTCTCCCATAATACTGTGATAACTGATCCTGTTTCAGGACTGACCCAGAAAAGCAAAATTGTTTCTGCAAAATGCCCAGTAAACCTCTTGGGCAGAGACCTTATGCAGCGATTTGGTATAGCAGTAGTTCCAACTATGCAGGGTATGGAAGTAGAGCGAGAAATTGACACCTTTGCATTGCAATCAGAGGGTAAAATGTTTTATTGGTACAGCCAGGACTTGGTTATGACTGGTCCAGGGGCGGTGACCGAGGAGTTGATGAACGTAGCCATCAGCAAGTTCCCATTCCTTGACATTGATAAACAGCATTTGTTGCACTGTACTCTGTATTATTATAGCACACCAGGAACTGACAAGGAATATGAGCAAGAATTGTTTAGAAACCATGCAAACAGATTAGTATTACGTAATCTGTACTGGGACATAGGAGGGAACAGTGTAGTCAGCTGTTCATTGCCCCAGGAATTCTTTGCACTTTATAAATCTCATCGATTACCACATGTTAGCTTGACTAAGGACAAGAATGTAAAATGGCCAGACTTAGGAAAAAAGTCACGAGATGGGAAAAACAGACAGAGTTAGAGCTGTCAGAACAGGGAGTACAGAAGCAGAAGTTAAATTGGATAACACAGACACACTCAGCTGTACACTTATAGTCTAGCGAGGACAGCTGATTAGCACTCTTATTGAAAGAGGAAGAAGATGCCTTACAAAGCATACCAAAAACTCTCTGGTCAACAGGAAAATCAGATGTAGGACTTATTCGTACAGCAGGACCAGTTACTATCATGCCAAAGTCAGCATTTAGACCACAGAAGAGACAATATCCCTTAAGAAAAGATGCAGAGGTAGGAATCAAACCTATAATAGCAGCTTTACTTAAGGAAGGAGTACTGGTGGAATCTCCTGATTCACCATGTAACACACCCTTATTTCCTGTTAGGAAAGCAAATGGAGAATGACGTATGGTCCAAGATTTACAAGCTGTAAATGATGCAGTAATACCAAGGGCACCTACGGTGCCAGATCCACACACCCTGTTGAATGATTTAAAACCTCAACAGAAATATTTTTCTGTGGTAGATATCAGCAATGCATTCTTTTCAATACCAATACACCCTGACAGCCAACATTGGTTTGCATTCACATTTCAGGGAAAAGGTATACATATACGCGACTACCACAGGGATATTGTGAAAGTCCAACAATATTCTCACAAGAGATGGCAAGCAACTTGGTGGGATTTACCCCACCAAGAGGCAGTCAAATTTTACTTTATGTTGATGATATCCTGCTGGCAGCCCCCACCCAGCAAGACTGCAAAGAAGATACCATAGCGTTATTACAATTTTTAGCCACTCAAGGACATAAAGTAAACAAAAATAAATTGCAGCTTTGGAGAAAGCAAGTTAAATACCTAGGATATGTAATATCCAAAGAGGGTAGAACATTAGATGAGGACAGAAAAATAGCAATTTTGCAAGCACCGAAACCCACTACCAAGAAGGAAATTATGTCCTTCCTGGGTACGACCAATTTTTGTCGGAGCTGGATTCCAAACTATGCCTTGGAATCTGCACCTCTGACTAACTTAATATACAAGAAGCCTATGGCAGCACAAGATTTATTACAGTGGACACCAGAAGCAGAATCTGCTTTCTGCAAATTGAAACAGTTGATAGCATCCTCATTAGTTTTAGGATTACCAAACTATCATAAACGTTATTTCCAAACAGTAGATTGTAAGCAAGGTTATATGACATCAATGTTAACACAGCAGCATGGGGACAAGCAACGCCCCATTGCTTACTATTCATCACAACTGGACCCAGTGGCGCGGTCTTTACCCCACTGTGTACAAGCAGTAGTCGCAGCTGCAATGGCAGTGCAGGCTTCGGCCTCAGTAGTGTTGTTCCACCCTCTCACATTGAGAGTGCCTCATGCAGTCGTGATTATTTTACTGCAAGAAAAAGTAGCATATCTTTCTCCTGCTAGACATCTTTCCTGTATGACTATATTGTTGAGCCAACCTCATATGACAATTGAACAATGCACGACTTTGAATCCGTTTACCTTGCTTCCAACTCCTGCAGACGGCATACCGCACAGCTGCCTGCAGGAGATTGAGCAAAAGACACTGCCCAGAAAAGATCTTACGGATGTTCCCTTGGATGACGCCGAGGTGGCATACTACGTGGATGGCTCATGCAAAAGGGGTCCTGCAGGACAGAACCTAGTAGGATATGCAGTAGTTTCTGACACAGACATTATAGAAGCGAAATCTTTATCACACAGTTTATCTGCACAGGCAGCAGAATTCATTGCCTTGACATGGGCATGTACTTTAGCAAAGGGTAAATGTGTGAACATTTTTACTGACAGCCAGTACCCTTTTTCTACTGTACATGTTTTTGCGCAACAGTGGAAAAATTGAGGAATGATAACATCTACTGGCAAACCGATTAATCATGCACAGTTTATTTTAGAGCTTTTAGAATCTATTCAGTTACCTCAGAAAGTAGCTATTTGTAAATGCATAGCTCATACCAAGCAACAGGATAGAATTTCAAAAGGTAATGCGAGAGCTGATACAGCTGCAAAGCAGGCAGCTTCAGCTTCAGAAGTATTTGTTTTGAATGAGGAATTACAACCCTCCGAGATTTTAGACTTAGAAATGTTGAAAACAATGCAGACACTTACTATGCAAGTTGAGAAACAAAGATGGATAAAATGAGGAGCAATTCTAGAGAAAGGGCTGTACATCTCCAAAGAGGGAAAACCAATATTGCCGTTTAACTTGTTTAGATATGCAGCTTTGTTGAGCCATGGGCAGTGCCATGTCTCAACAGGGGGGATGGGACAGTTAGCGAACCGAGTGTTATCAACATATGGATTCATAAACTATACTAAAAATTTTTGTTCGTCGTGTCATGTTTGTAATAAACATCATGCACAAGGGGCGTTAAAGCCTAAACAAGGGAGTTTCCCTACGCCACCGTATCCGTTCCATACTATCTGTATGGATTTCATAGAGTTGAACAAATGTGAAAATAAGAAGTACTGTGTTGTCATTGTAGATATGTTTTCCAAATGGGTGGAAGCTTTTCCGACTAAAAATCCAGATGCAGCTATTGCAAAAACCCTTGTTAAAGAAATCATTCCCAGATTTGGCATACCGGAAAGGATCTACAGTGACAATGGCATGCATTTTGTAAACCAAACCATACAACAGTTGGGCAGATTTTTTGGAATTTCTTTAAAGAATCATTGTGCGTATCACCCTCAATCTGCAGGATTAGTAGAGAGACACAATGGAATTTTAAAGACTAAGTTAAGGAAGCTTATAGAAGATACACCGAAAAATTGGGTGTACTGTCTGTCCCTGGCACTGTTGAGCATGATAACTGTTCTGAATGCAAAAGGATTGACTCCTTTTGAGAAACTGTTTGGGCGGGCATATTATATACCTCAGTGGAAACCTCTCATGCCCACAGACCAGGAAGCCAACTGTACACTTGCAGAATATATGCAGAAGTTATTGAATTCTAAACATTTGCTGCAGTTAAATTCTGTTTCAGATTAAGAACAAACCAGACCATTGGAAGTAGCAGTGGCCCCAGGCACTTGGGTCTGGGTGAAAGTGATCAAAAAGAAGAACTGGACGACACCGAAGTGGGAGGGCCCGTACCAAGTGCTACTGTCAACACCCACCGCAGTTAAGATTGTGGAGCGAGCATCTTGGATCCACTTGACACACTGCAAACTGGTTAAAAACTTTAAACTGGGCAAAAATCTTGTTACTCTTACACAACAAGAACAAAAATGCCAAAATTCAGTGCAAATAGGAATGCAAAACAACCACAGAAATATTGCATGATCATCCTGTTAACTATACTGGTGACAATAATCTTTTTGCTGTGGCCTTTCCTTTTTCCAGCCACACAAGCTGAACTGAATAAACGTGATGCATTACTCATAGACTGGCACCCGAACTTTAACACTTACCAAGCAATCAAATATGTGTATGCTGAGACTTTTAATGTTTCGAATTACTGGATCTGCACAGCTTTACCGGCAGCATACGGGGAAATATTAATGACTGCAGTCCCCCTAGGGGTCAATGAGACCTGAGAAAACTTGATTTATGATACCACGACTATTAAATCACAAGATAAAATAGCATTGCACTTGTCTGTTCCACAGAAAGGAAATGTGTGTTTTTACAAAAATAATACTGTTCAGGTGGGTTGGAGCAATTGCAATGTGACTGTTCCTTATAAATGTTACACCAAAGCAAATAATGCAGGTTCTTATTGTAATACAGACTATGATTCATTTCTTGACTTGATGCATAAAACAATTAATGAAGTACAACATAATTCTGTTCTTTTTAAGCAACTGTCTATAATTGATAGGAAAATGTTTCATGCAGGGCAAGAGTATGTCAGCAGCAAAGTTACTACTAAGGTAGAGGATTGTTATTTTGTGTGTGGCAAAAAGGCATACAGGCCCCATGAAGGCTCAGTGTCTCTCCAACCTAACACCACTCTTAAGTATTCAACTCCGGTACCACCTTTAACATTCCTATAAGAAAAGTGCAGTCCAGGTCTGAACTGTCTGCAAACAGCTACAGTTAACTTTGAACCTAACACCACTCTTAAGTATTCAACTCCGGTACCACCTTTAACATTCCTATAAGAAAAGTGCAGTCCGGGTCTGAACTGTCTGCAAACAGCTACAGTTAACTTTGAACCTAACACCACTCTTAAGTATTCAACTCCTGTACCACCTTTAACATTCCTATAAGAAAAGTGCAGTCCGGGTCTGAACTGTCTGCAAACAGCTACAGTTAACTTTGAGTATGTGTCTAACTGTTTGAGCCAATCTTCATTTTCCCCTGAGAGCACTGTGCTTTGGCTGTAAGCAGCCCCCCACCACCACCACCACACACGCACACACACACATCTTCCACTTTCTCTTATTCCCTTCTGTTAGCAAATAGTATCAATAACTGATCAATACTGTGTGTTTGTTTATTTAAACTATACCACAGTAGCCTACTGATACAAGGTTATCCTCGTTTTCCACCTGAGAAATTAAGACAAGACTTACAGTTTCAGAGCAGTCCTTGGTCAATTGTGATTGTTCTTAACACATACTTGTCTTGCTTTGGCTCATTAGCAGCAGTACAAAGAACTGCCTGCTCACACCCTTGATCTCCCCTCCCCTTCCCTGTTTATTACCTTAAGACAATCCCAGAGTTAATAAATATTACCTGTGGCAGGCACCATTTGTACAACTACAATCCACTCTGCTACAGGCCCCATGAAGGCTCAGTGTCTCTCCAGTAAGTGTTTTACAACTGTAAATGCCTATTTATGCTGAATTGTATTAGACATTTTACAACTGTATATGTTTATGTTGAATTTCAAGCCTGTACTCCAATCTGCTTACTTACACTATCAGACTATTTACCCCACTCATAGGACCAAAAACTGGGACTGGGTTAGCCCCCCTCCGCTTGCCAAGCACGCTCGGCTCCCCTCCTGCCCCCTTATCCCACCCGCCCCCACTGTGTCTACATTTATAGCCACTAGGCCACACCCCTACTTCCTCTCCAACCTACACAACTTCCTCTCCAATTTCCTGCCCCCCACCACTTTACTGTTTAACCACTACTATTCCTCTGAAGCACATTGACCCCACCCATTGATGACATATAACATGTCTATAAATAATTATAAACTCCTTCCTCTTATCTTACCACTCTTAATTCTGCCATACTTTCTTACTAGCTATGAAAATCTCACATTCGTAGGTTTCTCTTATCCAAAATGCCAAACCAAGACCACCCTACCTCCACTGATCATGAACTTGCCCACTACTACACTACCCCAAAAATTATAAATTCCAACCACTTGCTTCTAAAAAAACCACTCCAATCAACACCAAAATCCAAATATGAACTAAAACTACTATTCAATGTTATTAGACTACTAGCGTATCTAAGAAAAAACATAACCAAAGATGGGGACATCCATCCTAATCAAGGCCCAACCTTAACTCAAAATCCTACAGCCCACCACTCTCCCACCGACTGTTCAACTCCCTCCTAATATGCCACTTAAACATTAGAAGCCTAAACAATAAGATACATAGCCTTCATGCTGTACTAGCCACATACCTCCCCAACATAATGTGTCTATCTAAAACATGGCTCCGGCCATCAACCAAAGACAATGAGATCCTGCCTCCTGGTTACAATATACTTAGGGCAGATAGAGTAAAGAAAAGAGGAGGTGGAATAGCCGTCTTATATAATAGCACACTTAACATCATAACTAACCCTATACAACCACCCCAGGTCTCTAACGCTGAAATACTAGCTCTAAAAATTCTACTAAATAATCATAAGGGCATTAACCTAATTGTCACCTATATTCCCCCTGGGAACAATGTAGAAACACTAGAGGTCATTCTACATTGGATTGCCAACAACTACCCTCAAGAAACCATTGTCCTGGGCGATCTAAATATTGACTGGAACCAATGCACAGCACAGTCCAACCCCATCCCTGTTAACCTACATGGATTCTCTCAGATAATATCATCTACCACACGTACAGGTAACAATAACCAAAAAGAGAGTATACTAGACTGGATACTCACCAACAGTCATCCCCAGAACTATATGTCTGGAACTCTCCCTAATGATCTTAGTGATCACCTGCTCACATACATCATGAAAGATAAAATTAATTGTACAAGCTTACCTATTTATAGGTCTATCAGATCCAAGAAAAACTATGACCCAACTAAATTTCAACTTGAACTCAAATCATGTAATTGGACAAAACTAAAGTTCCTTCCTCTTGATGAGGCAGTATCATCATTTAACAATTCATTCCTTACTATACTTGACTCGCATGCCCCTAAACGCTCAATAAGAATTAAAACTCAACTAGCACCCTGGCTAACAACAGACACCAAAACCAAAATAACAACTAGAGACAAAGCGTGGGATAAATGGCGCACTACCAAACTACCCCTAGATCGTATCAAATTCCAACAACTTAGAAATGAGACTAAAAAAGCCATCATACTAAATAAGAAAAATTACTTCTACAATCTGCAACATAAACATCAGAATAACCCTCAAAAGTACTGGGCAGGCATAAATAAACTTCTTCAACCAGGCAAATCCACTACTGACCCAGGAACATTATCTGACAAGAGCCAAGAAGATATAGCCAATTCATTCAATACTTTATTCACAGAAACCATCCAGTCATTAGCTAACCAACTTTCTCCTCCCCACACTTCTATAAACACTATACCCGACTAACCACTCTATTTTAACTTCCAGCCAGTGTCCACATCCTTTATCAGATCCCTTTTGAAAAAACTGAAGCCAACCACCCTTTCAGCCGATCTTCTGCCAGCTGAATACCTGCAAATTGCTGCAGATGTCGTAGCCTACCCTATCTCAATCCTAATTAACAGAACCATAACCAAGGCCTCAATCCCCTCAATTTGGAAAATATCCTATGTTATTCCACTCCACAAAGGAGGTTCATCCACAGAACTATCCAACTATAGACCTATAGCCATACTATCACCACTTGCCAAAATTATGGAAAAGTGCATGCACAACCAACTAATGCTCTATCTAACCCAAAATAAACTACTCACAGACTCTCAACATGGATTCAGACCCCATCATAGTACAACCACTGCCATCCTCTCTTTTACTGAAAACATTAATCTTAACCGGAATAATAAAAAAATATCCTCTGCTCTCTTCCTGGACCTATCTAAAGCCTTCGATATGGTAAACCATCAGTTACTTTTATATACTTTAAAAACCCTGTATCTAGATACTCCAGCCCTTGACTGGTTTCAAGCTTACCTCACTGGGAGACAACAAGCAGTAATGTGGCAAAACAAGCTCTCCTGCCTACTACCAAATACCATAGGAGTTCCTCAAGGTTCCATATTAGGACCTCTCCTCTTTTCAGTCTTCATAAATGACATCCAAACAGTCATCCCTGAAGCCACCTGCATTCAATATGCAGATGACTCGACTATAATATGTTCCAATGCCTCTCTTGCAAATCTACTAACTACCACCCAACATAGCTTCACCAAAGTCGAAAACTGGCTTGCCAACCATCTCCTGATCTTAAATCCAAACAAAACCAATTTACTTCTCTTCTACCCAACCAATAGATCTCCGACTGAAAACTTCACTATAAAATCCTATAATGGGACCATCATCTCCCCAGACATC
This sequence comes from Protopterus annectens, assembly GCF_019279795.1. NCBI lineage: Eukaryota > Metazoa > Chordata > Ceratodontiformes > Protopteridae > Protopterus > Protopterus annectens. The sequence goes on from NC_056739.1 coordinate 1,373,462,776, forward strand.
TATACAAAGCTATTAGGAGTAAACATTGACAATAAACTCAGATTTGATATACATATCAACCAAGCCATTAAGTCAGTCAACAAGAAACTTGGGACCCTATATAGAATTAAAGCCTTCCTTACCGAATGCCAGGCAGCCACAGCCCGTTCACACCTTCTCTACCCTACTATATGCCTCTCCTGTCCTCACTCACCTTAACAAATCTGATCTGGCCAAGCTCTCATCCTGCTATAATCACATTGCCAGGTTCGTTACAGGCCTACCCTACAGAACACACCACTGTACTAACCTGAAAAAGCTTGGATGGATAGAATTCCCACACCTTCTTCACCAGTCCCAACTCATAGAGGCCTTCAAAATCCTTAAACAACCTGAGAATACCCCAGCACTAAAAAACTTAATGACTCCCTACTCCAATCTAAGCTGCCTTCGCTCAGCAAACGGACTCCTTGTCCAAACAACTAAATCTCTCAACCTAGGTGGTGACGCGCTATTTGCCAACACCACTGGTAAAATATGGAACTCTCTCCCAAATAACATCACGCTTGCAACTTCTCTAAGTCAATTCAAAAATAGTCTAAAACTCCACTTCAAGTCACACTGGCTATGTCTTTGCTCAAACCCAGACTAGCTCTGTGCCATTAACTAAAACATAAACACTCCATCAGGCATAGACATCCTCCAGAGAGGTCTCATAGAAATGGATAACTGGTGCCAGAGCCATGGCCTTAAGCTAAATGCCAAAAAATGTATAGTCATACCCTTTGGGAAAAACAAGGTAACCCCTAATTACCACATAGGTGGTAATCCATTAAACACGGAAGAAGTTATCAGGGACCTGGGGACCCAAGTTGACAGTAACCTCTCTTTTGACACTCACATTGCCAAAGTGGTTAGGAAGACCTTCTACATTGCCCACCTGGTCATGGGGGGATTCGCATCCTGCCCCTGTACTCTTCAATTGTCGGACCAGTGATTGAGTGCAACGCCCAGTTCGGAGTGTGCCTTACCCGGCGCCTGCAGCAGTGGGAGGGACCCCGGGGGTTCCTCACCAGGGGGATAGAGGGGCTCAAACATATGTCATACGATGCCCGACTGAGGAGACTCCGGCTCTATTCAGTCGCATACCGTCTGCTCGGGGGTGGTCTGTGCCTGACATGCGGGGCCATGTCCAACCCGGAATTGGTGGACATGCTCCACCTCGGGGAGTCCAGGTCCACCAGAGCCACGAGAGCAGGAGACTTGAACCTCGACACGGATGTGGGTGGGGCATGCTGGAGGGGCGGATTCATCACCCGGGGACTCCCTACACTGTGGAGCGGAGTCCCAGTCCATGTGGGGCAGAGCCCCTCACTGACTCTGTTCAGGAGGGGTCTTGGCGAGTGGATGGGAGGTCGTGGGTTTGCCCCGGGAGTCATCTCTGTGTCGCTGCTGGACAGAGGCACAGCAAACTAATGGGTATAGTATTCTCATCCTAAGGGGTGGTGAAAGCCACACACACTCTGGCTAGGCTTATAAATGCCCTAGGGCAGATAGCCTAGTATGAACCTATGAACCTATGAACCTATAAGTTTAAACTGAATGACTCTCTTAACTGCAAATCCTGAGTAGAAGAGGTTAGGAGAAGAAACAAACTGTTTATGCTTTTTTGAAAGTAGAATAAAAGTATTAATAGGGGGGAAATGTTAGGAAAATATGTATTAATGTGTGTATTAGTGCTTTTAAAAACCCAATAGGGTTAACACATTTATTCTATTTCATACTGCATAAATCCATATAAACTGTGAATGCTTTCTGATCATGCTTTCTGACCTTGTATTTTGTCAGCACAGCTGAAATCTTGCTTATGCCTTTGGAAATTTACTGAGAAGCAGATGATTTTCTGCTTAGTTAGGAAAATAATGAATAGAACAATACCGTTTCTATAATGTTATTAAACTTAGACAATTAGCTCTGTTTGTGCTATGAGAACATACACAGCTGCAGAAATTATAGATAAGTAGAACAAAGACTGCTTGAAGAATATGAACTATAATCTGTGTTTGTTTTGTACTTGAATTAGCAGAGTACCTTGAAATGTACCACAGCACTGTAGAAATAATTGTAACTAGCTAGTGGTCTCCAAGGCCATGTTATTTTTCAAAAGGTTTCTCACAAATCTAGTAATGTAATGTCATGTCAGCAGAAAATCATGAACAACATCTGCTGTGAAAAACAATATTGTAGGCTTGTACTTGATTACGTCAGCTTAGAAGGCAATGTCTTGAAAAACAGTATAAGAATGGCTTACTTCCTGTTACTAATCAGACAAACTCTGTATTTTTGCATGTTTTTGTCTCCTTGCTGCAAGAATTAAAAAGTGTCTTAACCTGAACCTTATGTGTATTGGTCTTTGAAGTTTTTTTCCTTTGACAATATAGTTGAGACAATGTGGTCGACAATTTGGTTTGTCTAACTGCTCTGACTGAGATTGCTGTACAGTAGGGATCAGGGAATTTTCCCTTTTCCTCACTGTAGTACAATCTCAGAGTTTGTATAGCAAGGAGTGTGTGGGGGTGCATCCCCCCATGTTGGGGGGCAGGGGGATTGTTCCTCCTGTAAAAACATTATAATATATATATTTCAGCTACATATTGTACTTATTTTACTGCCTGCACTTTAACAAAGTCGTTTTTGTGTTTAAATTACCTGTTTAACTGTTGTAGGCTACACACTCAAGTGTGATAGCCATTTTTGTGCATTTAAAGTGTTTTTTGATTGTATCTGCTTTATTTTCTGAAAAAAACAACAACAAAAAAAAAGCAAAAAAAAAATACATGTTTTCCCACCTTCTAAGCTAGTATAGTCCAGTTTTCAAGTTAGTGCTGAATTCAGGGCTGTGTTACAAGTTTCTTTGTTTGCCCATACCTTACTTGGATAGAAGGAAGTTTCTCTGTTCACCTGTGAGAGAAGAAAGCTTTGAGCAGGCTATCTGTCCCTGGAAGAGTGGTTTCAGCCCAGAAATTTGTAATTTATTGGCCATTTTGGGCTAATTTCTATCTCTCTCATTTCCCTGCTATAAAACCTGCATTAGTGTGGTTTTGCGCACTGGGTATAACAATTCCCAGCTCCACAAAGTCTACTCTTCAATTTTTCCCTTGGAACTAGACAAACTTTCAACTTAAGCACTCAAATCATTCACTTCTCAGCCTGGCACTTGCTCAAAACTCTTAGCAAGCACTAATAAACCTTAGCACTAGACCCCCCCATACTGTAGAGAAGGACAAGGCTCTCTATTCGACCTTACCAGACAATCAGTAAAACAGCTCACTGTACCTATCCAGGCATGTCCAAAGGGCAGTTTCAGGTGTACTCTCCGGTTCAGCTGGTGAATCTGGGCATTCTGAGGCAATGTTACAACTGCCTCATGTACACAGACAACCCACTCCTCCTACCACCAAACACTAATACATGCGAGAGATGCAATTATACAGCCAAACTGGAGGCTAAGCTCTCTCAACCCAAGACTGGACCAGACAGTCAAGAAGAGAAGGGAATTACTTGCATCACACCACCAGTCTCACATAGACCTATGAAACCAGCACCAACAAAAAACACACATAAATATACAAAAACATACTTGGAGGTTCTAAATAAAAATCTGCAAAAGCAACAGAGACCTCCAAAGCAGACATCCAAGCAATCTCCACCCCCCAACACAAACCATGAAACACATACTTCACAAAACCAGTGTGCCATGCAATCACAGCCCTTAAGCCAAAATAACATACCCAAAACACTAATAATAGGTGACTCTATAGTCAGGCACACTGACATCCCACTCACTAAGCTGAACAAGGAGAAGGTTACTGTTAGCTGCCTGTCGGGTGTCAGGATCCACCACATAGTACAAGTACAAATATGACTCTGTCATTGTCCTTGTTGATGTAATGACCTGAGCCATAGCTCCCTAGGCTACATGAAAAGAGACATGGAAGAGCTCTCTGATCATGTAGCCCAGGCCTTTATGACCCTGACCCTGAGTAGCATCCTGCCCTGACCAAGAATGATACCACGGTATAAAGACAAAAATTATCAATTTCAACAATTGGCTAAGCTTCTGGTGTCATTCAATGGGGATCCAGTGTCTGTCAGCCTGGGATGACATGCTCGACAAGCCACGCTGCTTCACTAGAGACGTTTTGCACCTGTCACCCTTAGGCTTTCGCATACTGGTCAAGGCTCTTGCCACCCCCATAGTGCCTTTTTTAGGCAAGGCTCAAAAGACAAACCCACTGCCATAAATAGCACAAGTAACAAAAAACTGAGGGTAATGCTACTCAGTGCCAGAAGTCTAAACCTCAAAATGCACGCACTGGAATCACTCCTCAGTATGGAGAAAATTGATATATGTGCAGTAACAGAAACCTGGTTTAAGGGTCCAGAGAGCACCCCAGCACTACCAGGCTACAACTCATACCAAACATTTCGGCCACAAAACCCAGACAGAAATACAAAAGGCGGGGGCGTATCCATATTCATCAAGGATACCCACACCTCCAGGTTAGTGGCACAGCACGATGCTTCAGAGATCATCCACGTGCAACTAATAATGGGCAGAACTGCAATTCAAATTGTAGCTTGCTGCAGATCACCCACCATGTCCCAGGATCCCCATTCTGCATTCCTGGAAACACGGGGAAACATAAAGATCCTACCAAACATCCTGATATTGGGTGATTTCAATTGCCCAAACATTAACTGGGAGAACTACTCCAGTACTAACTCCCTTGCCCAACATTTCCTAGAATTTATAAACTCAAATGCCCTGGATCAACTGGTGGCCACCCCCACCAGAGGTGACAACATATTGGACCTGGTCATCACCAACATGGGCGACCGATGTTCCACACTGGAGGTCAACCCCTTGCTGGTTAGATCTGACCATAAACTAATCACTATGGATATCCACATTCTGCCCCCATCCTCAGTCAAAGAAACTACCATGAAAAACTTTTCAAAAGCAAACTTCATTTTACTTAAGACCGAGGTGGAAAGTTTCAAATCCCCCATGCTAAAGGATAATGCTGCCCAAGCTGCAAAATCCTTTACTAATGCACTCTATGGGCACCTACAAGAATGCATGGATCGTGCTATCTCAAGCAAAACCAAGACTCACTCCTCCAAGAAAAGGGAATCAGTCTGGTGGACCCCTGCCATAAACAAGCTATATAATAGAAGGAGGAAACTAGTACAGAAAAGGGTAAAATCCCAAGAGGGGAAGACATCCCTGATCAGTATCAGCAAGATACTACGATCCCTCATAAAATCATCCAAGGCTAGCTTCAAAAGAAAAATTGCCAAGGACTCCAAAGATAACCACAAGGCATTCTTTAGCTATGACAAGAGTCTAAGTGGCAATTTCCAGATCTGCTCGGAGTTAGGGCAGAATGGCACCAAATACACTGAACCGATTGATGTCACCAACATCCTGGCAGACAGGTTCAGTGCAAACTTCACCTCCCTCTCACCCCCAAAAGGGCCTATAACCATACCAGAAGAATGTAGTGCCCCTGAAATTACAGACACTCAGGTTAAAACAGCCCTCTCCAAAGCCAAAAACACACAGCATCAATGGGACTGGATGGTGTCCCAGGCTGTGTCCTACATGAGCTCAAAGATGAACTAACCCCTCACCTAAACATACTGTTCAAACTCAGCCTCTCCACAGGCTATGTGCCCATAGAGTGGTGCACAGCAACGATTATTCCACTCCACAAAGGTGGAGCCACAACAGACCCTGGGAACTATCGCCCTATAAGCCTGACTAGCTTGGTCTGCAAGGCTATGGAGTGCATCATCCTGGATTTCATTAGCAGAGACATTGGGAACCTCCAAACACTGGACCCTACCCAGTTTGGCTTTGTTAAGGGCAGATCATGCCTCCTAAACCTGGTGGACTTCTTTGAGACAGTTACCAAGGCTATAGATGAGGGAAAGGTGGTCCACACAGCCTACCTGGACCTCGCAAAGGGCTTCAACACCATTCCACATTCTGGTATTATAGACAAGCTCACCAGCCTGAACATAAACCCCTACATCATGATATGGGTTGCCAACTTGCTCATGGACAGAACCCACATGGTAAGAGTTGCAGGAACTAGGTCTCACTCTAAATCGGTTACAAGTGGCATTCCCCAGGGCTCAGTCCTGGGACCCCTCCTGTTTGGCATATACTTCTCAGAGGTATGGACAAGCACAGGAGGACTATGGCTGACCAAGTTTGCAGATGACTGCAAACTAGGGTCTATAATTGACTCTCTGGCTGACACAGACATCCTCCAAATGGGTCTCACTGAGACAGATATCTGGTGTCAAAACCATGGCCTCAAGCTAAATGCCAAAAAGTGCATAGTCATCCTTTTTGGAAAAAACAAAGTACCAACAAACTACCACATGGGTAGTAGCCCCCTAAATATGGAAGACGAAATAAGGGATCTGGGGACCCAAGTAGATAATAATCTCTCCTTTGATAATCACATTGCCAAAGTGATTAGAAAATCCTTCTATGTGGCCCATCTAATCACAAAGGGGTTTGCATCCAAATCAAAAGAGGTCATTGTGCCCCACTACGCATCACTCATCAGACCCAGCATAAAGTACAGCGCCCCATTTGGGATATACCTTACAAGACATCTGCAACAGCTGGAAAGACCACAGAAGTACCTCACCAAGAGGATCACTGGCCTCAAACAGATGCCCTATGCAGCTCAAGTGAAGAAACTCCAGTTGTACTCGGTTGCATGCTGCCTACTCAGAGGTGATCTCTGCCTGACATACAAGGCCATGTCAAACCCAGAATTGATGGACATGCTCCACCTAAAGAAAACCATATCCTCTTGAGCCACACACTCTCGGGATCTAAACCTCACCACAACAATAAATAGGACATGCTGGAGGGTTAGATTCATGTCCCAGAGACTTCCCATGCTCTGGAACAAGATTCCAATCAATATTAGGCAGAGCTCCTCACTAATACTCTTCAAGAGAAACCTTGACGTCCAGATGGGAAACAGGACGTTTACCCCGGGAATCACTTCAGTGGCTCTGCTGGACAGAGGCACAGGGAACTAATCTAAGGGGGGCGGCAAAAGCCAACACATTCTGGCTAGGCTTATAAATGCCTTTGGGCAGATAGCCTAGTATCTACCTATGAACCTATGAACCTATAAGGTGTTGCTGGCATGTGTTGTGTGGTTTATGTTAATTTTTTAACTAACTGCATTGTCAACCATATAGTTTCGACCATATAGGTTTTAACAATGTGTTTTTTTCAATAAAGTGACAGAGATCCCACTGGATTATATGAAGAGAGACTGTGGATTTCTCCGAATATGTGTCTCTGACAGGTATGTCACTTGCATTGAGCAGTATTCTACCTTCACCCAGGGTGATGCCACTGTATGAACAAAAAATGATTGACTGTAACAATTGGCTAAGTTTCTTGTCATTCCAGGGGGATTCAGTATTTGTCAGCATAGAAGTACATGGTTAACAGACCATGTTGCTTTGTCAAGGATTGTCTGCACCTGTCCCCCAGGGCTTCCAGATAGTGGCTAAAACTTTTTCCACTCCTTAGAGCTTTTTTAGGCATTATAAATTGACAAAACTACCAGCTTAGCAAATAAAACCTAAAGGAATCTAAAGGTATTACTTCCAAATACTAGGATCTTTAATAAGAAACTCCACTTCCTACATGGTTTTCTGAATTTGGAGAATATAGGCATTTGTGCCATTACCGAGACATGGTTTAAAGCCACAAAAAGTACTCCAGCAGTACAAGGCTTCTGTGCCTTCCACACATTTAGACCATCAACCTCACACACAGGGAGTAAAGGTGGAGGTGTCTTGATCTACATTAGCAACAAGTATACCTCTAGGATGGTTAAACAGGATGATGTACTGGAGTTAATCCATGTGCAAATCACCATAGATAATGTCCCTTACCATGTCTTAGCAAGGGATAGGTCACCATCTATGCCCAAAAATCCCACAACTCTTACCCAGACCTACTAGAGGTGCTCTCATCATCCAACCAAATACTCTTTTCATAGGAGACTTTAACTACCCCTCTATAGACTGGAAAACATAAACTGCCTCCAGCTTGCAGGCACAACAATTCCTGGACTTTATTAGCACAATCAGCCTAGACTAGATAGTGCAGTCTCCAACCTAAGGATCAAACATATTAGACCTAATACTCACCAACATGGTGGAGCATTGCAGTCCCCCTCTCATCCTGTCTCACATCCTAATTGGTGAAGTCAGACCACAAAGTTTTGTCTATCAAAATAAAAATCAACTTAGAAACACAACTAAACACTTAACAGTTAGGAACTATACTAAAGCAAACTACATTTTATTAAGTGACAGTTTGCAAAAATGCATGGCTCCCTCAAATCCCAAGAACTCAGCTTCCTAAGCAGAATTATTTACAGAAACACTGTACTAGCATGTAAATGGTGCATTGAGTTTGTCGTACTGACAAGAAGTAATACCAGATCTAACATCAAAAACAAACCACATTGGTGGAATCCTTATCTTAACAGGCTATATAACAAAAAAAAAAGTTATGGTCATAATCAGAAAGATCAGCTCTCATAGAAAGAAAAACTCACTGATTCAACTAAAAAAGAAACTAAGACATCTAACAAAGCCCAACAAGACCATTTATGAGATCAGGATTGTCTTCCAGGTTAAGGACAATCACAAGACATTCTTCAGCTATGTCAAGAACCTTAAAGGTAATACTCATCAGCGTGCAGAACTGGTGGTAAATGGCATAATCTTCACTGACCAGGGTGACATAGCAAATCTACTCATTGATAAATTTAGCTCTAACTTCATCCCCACACTCCCCACCCATTACCTCTGTGAAATCCTTTCTAACATATCCCCCCAACTATCAACAGGGATCAGGTCCTGGAGGCACTTGTTAAGGCCCAAAACACTGCTTCAGTGGACCCCAACAATTTCCCTGGTTGCCTTCTAAATAGCCTGAAACATGACCAAGCAGAACCACTTGGGACATTCTTCAACTACAACCTTAAAACAGGTCACTTGCTAGGTGAATTGAAGACTGCCACCATCATTCCTCTTCATAAGGGTGGACCATCAACTGACCCTGGGAACAATTCACCCATCAGTCTAACAAGTCTAATATGCAAAGCTGTAGAATTAATTATCATGGAAATGATCAACAAGGACATTGGTAACCTACAGACACTGGACCCATTCCAGTTTGGTTTTGTTAAGGGAAGGTCTTTCCACCTTAGTCTGGTTGACTTCTTAGAGAAGGACACTGTGGTGATGGATGAGATTAAAACAGTGCATGCCCCTACTTTCACCCTGGCCAAGCCATTCAATACAATATTCCACTCAGGTATTGTTGACAAACTCTCAGAACTAAGCATAAATCCCTGCATAACTCACTGGATTGCCAGCTGGCTCACAGATAGGACCCAAGAAGTCAGGACCAGTGAGACCACCTCCACCAAAAGACCAGTCACCAGCAGAGTGCCACAGAACTTGAATTGGGCTCGCTGCTCTACTTCTCCACTTGATGGATATCAGTCAACATACTGGAATGCTCTGCCATAGCCTTTCAAATATTGCTTTTGCCATTGCCCCATAGGCTCGTGTCTCTTGTAAATCTACTATAGTGATTTTTTGTGGGTTAGAGTCTTTGAAAATACATGTAGTCTTGGGTTCTTTGCTCATATAGATTCAAGTATTTTACAGTCCATGTTGCGAACATAAATTTCATACCAGTGGTTGAATTAATCTTGATATAGGCATGGATTAAGTAGGAAAGTCTTTATGTTAAAACTCAAATGAATTTTTCATCAGCACATTTTAGTAGTCTTTAATAACCTCTCATAACAACATACCACAGATGAGTATAAAATCTCCCTTACTTTCCACTTTACACCCACAAAAAAACTCAGAGCATGACTTGAGTAATGTAATTGCAATAGTCAGTCAATAAAGCAAATAAGTATCATTTAGAGCTTCAAATGATAATCACACAAAGTTTATTCCCAACCTTTGAAAGAGTAACAAAGTGATGTAGACAAACAACATAGTAAATTATACTTACATGTTGAATATATCATGTCACAAAGTGGTCTAATAATAAAATGCCTGTTGGCATTTTTAGTATAAATCATAAATGTTTCAGAACCATTTGTTTTAAGAAGAATAAACAAGCAGCATTGTTTAGCAACACAACAAATCGTCAAAACAAATTTAAAGAATAAATCAGAAATGTTTCAAAACTATGCTTTAAAGAAAAAAGGAAAAAAAAAGTTAATATCCAAGGTATAAAGTACTTTGAAAAATGTATCTGTGGAATTTTTTAAAATTTATTCTTAACACTTGATGAGAAAGTGACGAGCAGCAGCCACAGCTGAGAAGCATTTATTTCATGTTAAATACAATTGTATACATATACTTACAAACTGCTTGAATGGCTGCACACTTTTGCAAACAAAATAAAATAGTGTGAAGCTCCAAACAAAAAATAGTGATCTATAGTCATTTTATACCAGTTTACTTGTAACTGCTGTATTTCAGGATGACTGTCCAATTACATTTCCATCACTCAGGAATGCATTCTTTACAGATGAGCACTAGGAATGGTGTGACTATTGGCAGTGATATGATACAGTTTTAAAACCCTTATCCCTGCATAAAATTTAAATAAAAAATAAGACCACAACAGCAAATAGCAAAGAACAATTTCAAAAGGTAGAAACTAAATAAAAACTTGAATTCATTTTTGTACCTATGCACATGATCTTTATGGGCATATGCGTTGAACTGCTGTGAACTTGACTGTTAGTGTCTGTATGTTGAAGAGTTATTGCTTAAGCTATTGCTACTATACAGATATTTAACAGCAGGCTTCTTTCAAGAGTAAATAGTAATTGAGTTCTTGGCATGCCAGAATGGTCTGGCTGATGGCAGCCACTGCATATGTTTGTTTACATACTAATCTTATACAATTTGGTAAGTCTACACTGGAAGACAGTTGGCTCAATTTGAGGTGAATGAAATTTTGGAGAGCCATTGATTATAACCAGTTCTAGAGGTCTTTGGTTTAAAACTTATTTGGTTGTGGCAGGTATTGGCAATTATCCAAGAGAGAAGTGAGCATTTACCATATGTTCTTAAGGCCAGTCATCCCTTCCATATTATTTGGTGGTCAGCAGTTCATAGACTGTAGCCCCTGACTATCAAATATTAATTGATAGCTACAGGTGGGATTATATACTTGCTTATCACAAACTGTATAAAAGTCAAGATGGCAAGCTGAATACAGCAATACAATATCCTGATTATTGGAGAGTATAGCTTAGTAACACTCCTGCATTGTACATAGCGGAAAACAAAAATATTGGTATATCCTGAACATTGCTTGTCAGGGCAGGATTTGTGAAATTATGGGAAAGTAGATGGTCCACATGAGAAGTTAAAGAAACTATAGTGGAAGTGATGCACTTTGTATTACACATGTAAACCAAACATCCAACCATGTCACAATTCTTATAGGAAAAAAACTAAGAAAATAAGGATGATAAAAACGCTGATATACATAGACCAAGGATCTGTGGCACTGACCTATTTTATTCCTTCATTAATATAAGAAATATAAGAAAGCACAGGAAAAGGAAAAAAAATGAGAATACTATGTGGTTGAGCAGGTGGTATAAAGGGAAGAAGAATAAGAGTATGAGCTGAAATCAAAAAATACCGGATTAGGAAAACCATGTATATAAATAGTGTGTGTATATATATATATATATATATATATATATATATATATATATATATATATATATATATATATATATTTATGTAAAGGGATGTGGAGACAAAGACCCCATGATATTGGTAACTACAGATCTACTTTAAATTTGTTAGGCTTTATGTGTGATTGTATTTTATTAGTGATCAGCATGCCTGCCAAGTAGTGTAGGTATGCCAATCATTTTATTCAGCTGTGTGTATATGATGATATTTGTGTGTTTGGTTAGTTTTTGACAGTTTGACTGTTGATAAATGTTAAATATTGGTAATATACTCCCACAAGTAAACACTTGGGAAATATGGAGTAAAATAAAGAGTTAAGTGGCTTAAAGAAGAACAGATCGGTCTGGACTTGAAAAGATGATCAGTACTGAATACATCTATCTATGCTGCACCCTTGATAAAGAGGGGGGAATAACTTAATTATATAAAACAAACAGAAATTACAGGAAGGTATAAAGTAGTCAAGTCAATGAAAAGAGTCATGAAATAGTTCACACAATTCAAATGAATTGCAGATACAGTGTGGATGGAGTACATCCTGGAAAAGTTGCTGTAAGTATGAGAAGTGCCAGCAACAATTAAGAATGTTTTGCTCAAATTAATCAACTGACACAGTGGTAGTTAAGAAGAAAAGAAAGGAAAAAAGAAATATATGGTGAGGGGGATATCAAATGCAGTCCTTTACTGGAAAATAATTGTGGAGAAGTCCCTGTGCATTACTGACCATTTAGTAATCCAGTATTCATGAAGGATCTGTGATAAATTCTCAACAGAACATTCTCAAAGTGAGAAAACCAGAAAAATTAAAAGGAAGTGAATGCTTACCCAGTCTACACCGTATCTGTGCAATTAATAAAACATCTTGTTTCACTATCTGCTGATATTCATTTGTATCAACACAGCATAATGGTATATTGACATCAATTTCTGTTAATAGTCCTGATTACTGTATTGATTTGTTCTGTCAGACTTCTAACATTTTGGGTCTTATTGACTTTATATAATCTGTTTCATTCATTTATGTTAATATTTCTCTGTTAAATCAAGCAACTCTTCCCTTAGATCATTTTCTTCTAAAATGAGGGCACATTCTTTATTCGCTGTTTCCTGCAGGCATTCTACAACAAGTTCCAGAACATCTTCCTCTGACATATTCTCTTCAGCTGTATCCTGCGTCATTTGTTGCTTCCATTGGCCTGTCATTTCACAACACTAACTTTGTCAGAGTCACCAGCGTTTCGTGTTCCTTCCCTTGCTGTGTAAGTTCAACTGAACTTTGGTACTGGTTTCCTACTGAAAGCAACAAAATATCTTCATGTGGCAACTGATCAGATGCTTTCCATTCCACCTGCTTTTCCTTAATTTGGAGACTCACTGTTCTATCATGCTGTGATATTACAACAGTTGGATTTTCTACACTAAATCTTTCACTTTGCAGATAATCCATAACTTCAGTTACTATTTTTGTTTAACCTTCTCCCTTACTAATCCTCTTTTCTACATCCCCCTTTGTTTTCTTGTTTTTTGTTTTGTAACATTTTCCATATCTGGATGCCTTTGCCTCTATTACTCTTCAAATATCTTTGGCCCTGCTTTTTTGTATTGATTAGTTTGGCTTTCTACTTTGCATAGATATTATGCCATATCAGATCTCTCTCTCTCTCTCTTTCCCATGTCCAGGTCTCTTTTTTTACATTTTTCAAAATCTCTTGGTTTTATTCTTTATAGTTTCCTCAGTCACTTCTTTTACCAAAAGGCCCGAGGTTTTTCATGACTCTGTTGTATTAATAAACACAAATTTACATTTGAAGCTTTTGACAGCTTTTCTTGTACATAACTGTCTATATGCTGTGCTTTTAGGTTTATAAGTTTGTATCTGTGAGGATCCTTAGCAGTCTAGCCATGCAGTCCCACTGAGTTTCTAGCCTTAGTTGTTTAGTACCAAGGGCCCCCGTATTTTGCAGAAGACTTGAATAATCCTGGGGGAGAGAATCCTTTAGAATTGTGCAAGAACCCTTTTTCTTAGTAAATATGAAAAACTATAACCCTGAAGCAAGTATTTACATGTTCTCTCTGTCCATAAGGGACAAGGGTGCCAAACTAAGGGGAAACCTTAGTTTCATATTGATGCATCCATGTTGCACTTGCATAAAGTAAGAGACGTATTCAATTTCTCATGGAGAGGAAGATGGTTCCAGAGAAGCGGTATTCTCCATGAAGCATCTCTATTCCTCTAGAATGTTCCAACCTTCTATGGATGTGTAGAAGGTCTGAAATGATACAGTTGGTAGAGGATCTGTATGTGAGGCAGAGATATTCCCTTAACAGCCTGTAGGATACTGAGAAGATAGATAGGGCTTTCAAATGGTTAGAGTAGCTTTTTTGGTTTAATCCCTTGATTATCTTGGTGAGACTATGTTGTGGTTGCTTAAACTGAGTCAGGTGCTTGGACAAATATATGCTGAATGTGGCATTATATTCAAAGATTGGCTTAATGAGTGCAGTATGTAGTGGAATGGTTACATCCCTAGATTTGGATGCCATGCCCTTGCTAATAAGTTGTGTTATAAAGAAGGATATCGACACATGGAGGTCCAATGACAAGCTCAATGTCTACATGTGTTTCCAGGTCCCTCACTACTGAGCCAATTTTCAGGAGAATATTGTCAATGTGATAGTTGCAGGGAACATCTTGCTTATTGAAGGATGCAATTATGCACTTTTTGGCATTTAGTTTTAAGTTAGAGGTTTTATTATAGATGAGCATTTCAACAAGTGTGAATTAAAATGTCAATTATATCTAAACACTATGAATCATCTAGGGTTAAATGACTCTGTTTCTGTTAATTCAGTTTTAAACCTCAGGTCTTATGAAGCTTGATATATTTAGTGCTTTAAATGTTTTTTTTATTTTGTTTTTTAAATGGTTAATCAATTAATTGGTTAAAGGGGATAGGTTTAGTCATGTGATTTTAAAAGAGGATTTATTGAGTAAGTGTTTGTAAAATGAAATCAGTTCTGATGAAGTTCCTGGTAATATGTTGGATCAAAAGTGCTCAACCTATTGATTAAACTACATTTTGGATAAGTGACAATGTCTTTTACTCAGCACCGCAGGAGTTTTTTCAGTATGTGTTCTCAGTTCCCTCAGTACAAGTACTGAGCAAATTTTCAGGAGAGTGTTGCCAATGTGATAATTGCAGGTGACATCTTGCTTGTTGAAGTGTTGAAGGATGCAGTTATGCACATTTTGGCATTTAGTTCTAAGCCATAGTTTGGATACTATTTATTTATTTTTGACAGGCTTTCCTGAAGGATCTTGGTTTCTTCTGGAGATTTTATGATGACACCGAGATTACAGTCTTCAGCAAACTTTGTCAGCCATAAGCTCTCAACATTTGCCGTTACCCCTGAGAAGTAAATTCCAAAAAGGATGGGCCTGAGGACTGAGCCCTGGGGTATTCTGCTAGCAACAGGTCTCTTGGTGAATATTCATTCACGCAACCTAATTTCTTGGGTTATATTTGCTAGATGGTTTGCCATTCAATGAGTTACACAGGGATTTACATTTAGCTGGATGAGTTTATGAACTATGCCTGAATGGAGGATGATGCTGAATGCCTTTTCAAGGTGCAGCTATGTGGTGCAAACCATTTTTCTCCCTTTCTTTGCTTCTGTGACCTTCTCTAAGAAGTCAGATGGAATGAGAGGCAGGATCTGCCATCAATGAAATGCAACTAGCCTGAGTTGATGTTTTGTAGGTCACCTATGTCTTTGTTTATTAATTTCATAATTTTCCTTCCCATAGCCTTGCAGATGACACTGCTCAGGCTTATAGGCTCATAGTTGCCCAGATTGGTTGATGCCCCAGCTTTGAGAAGCAGGATGACTGTTGCAGTCCTCCATTCATTTGGTATAAACCTTATTTGGAGGTTGATATTGAAAAGCCTCTGTAGGTGGTTTAACAGGTCATTCTTCAGGCTAAAGAAAAGGCATCCGGGTATGTTATCTGGCCCTAAAGAAGCAGTGCTCTTGGCCTTAAATAGTGCATTTAGGACTTGTTTCTGGGAAATTTGAGGGGGAGGTGATGACGCTGATAAGAGGGCTGGGCAAGGGGGGCTGAAGTTAGAGCTAAATTTATCTGCTAGTTTGGCTATGTTATCAGACATAATATCATTTACTATTATTGGTGCAAATTTAAACATTGTTTCCAAGACTTCTGGCAAGTTAAAAAAGGCTTTTTGATTGTATTTTGCCAGGGTTGCTATTTTAACCTCATATCTAGCTTTGGTTGATTTAATCACGGTCCAAAGTTCTCTGTTAGCCTTAGCAAGAGTGTTTTTGGTATGTGCATAATTCAGTTTATTTTTACATGCAATGAGCTTTTTCCTTTTATTGAAGAGATTTTCTGCATTAGAGTTCCTCCACAAGGGTTTCTATTTAAACTTGGCTTTGTATTTATTTCTAAGAGCAACATATTCATCTGATGTTGTTAATCTTCATTCATTCCTTACTGATAGGTGTCGGTTCTGTCCTCAGAACTGAGTCGGCCTTTTAACAAGCTCGTGCCAGCCAAAAAAACTCTCGAGCTAAGCTTTTACCCACAATGCCCCTCTCCCTGTTACCTCAGATCTTGTTAGCCACATTGCCATAAAGCTATGTCAAGCCAACTCTCAGCTAAGTACTTTGAACATTTTCAAATTACTTGTTGTTTTCCTGATATTTCTAACATTTCCAACATTCCTACTCAAAAAATACCTGTACCAAGCTAAACCTGTCATCTATCGTCAAATACGTAAAAAAATAAACTTTAACCCACTCACATTCGTCTCATCCCTCAAAGAATGTAACTGGCATGCTCTAAAGTACCTCAGTCTAGATGACGCAGTTGAAATTTTTAATACTACCTTCCTGAACATCCTTAATTACCATGCCCCCATAAGATTTTCCAGAACCAAAGCACAACCCTCCCCATGGCTACAGAAAACCACTAAGTCAGAAATGGAAAACAGGGATAAAGCCTGGGAACACTGGCGCAAAACCAAAACCCCCACAGCTAGACAGAAATTCCTAGAACTACGCAATAGAGTCAAAAAGCTAATAAAACGGGACAAATTCCAATACTACCAGTCTGCCCTAGACTCCTCACAACACAGCCCCAAACAATTCTGGTCCTCCATAAACTCCATCCTCCACCCAGATAAAGTCAGTACCCCTCCTCCTAACATCCCTCACTCCTCAGAAAATATTGCTACCTCATTCAACACACACTTCACCCAAACCATACTATCACTAGCTAAACAGCACAACCCCTCCCTCCAACCCACACCTTCAACTAGTAATCTCCCCACTGCCTTCTCTTTTTCTCCTGTACCTACCTCCAACATAAAAAAACTCTTAATTAAACTTAAACCCACCAAATTAGCAGCAGACAACCTCCCAAGTGAATACCTACAAATCGCAGCTGATGCTCTGGCCTACCCAGTATCCATCTTGATTAACCGATCTCTGTCAGAAAGTTACGTTCCCACATTGTGGAAAGTCTCACATATAATTCCCCTCCACAAAGGCGGACCCTCTGCAGAACTAACCAGTTACCGCCCCATAGCTATTCTCTTTCCACTTTCCAAAATACTAGAGAGATGCATACACTCTCAGGTCTCACACTACCTCCTTACTAACAACCTCCTTTCCAGTACTCAGCATGGTTTCCGACCAAACCATAGCACCACCACTGCCTTACTCTCCTTTACTAACACTATCCTTCAGCATAAAAACAATGGCTATCTCTCCTCTGCTACTTTCCTAGACCTATCTAAAGCATTTGACAAGGTCCCACACAAACAACTTATCTCTGTCCTCAATAACCTATCCTTCTCACAATCAGTCACCAACTGGTTTCAGAGTTACCTGTCTGACCGCCAACAATCTGTTGTATGGCAGAATGACATATCTCCCCAACTACCTGTCTCCATAGGGGTTCCCAAGGATCCATCCTTGGACCCCTACTTTTCTCTGTTTACACCAATAATCTAGCCTCTGCCACCAAACATGGCACACTCATCCAATATGCAGATGACTCAACCATCATCTGCTCAGCCCAGTCCCTACCCAAACTGCAAAAATCACACAGGAAGCCTTTTCCTCTGTTGAAACATGGTTATCCGATGCCCAATTAATACTCATCCCAAACAAAACTAAACTACTCATCTTCCAACCCACCAAACATACTCAAAACAACTCTCACTTTAACATCACAGCAAAAGACAACACCACTATATACCCAACTGAACACACCAAATTGCTAGGAGTGGAAATAGACAATGAACTAAAATTTGACATTCACATATCCATGACCATAAAAAAGTCCACAAAAACTAGGAGCATTATACAGAAATAAACAATTTCTCACCAATGCAGCAAAGATTTCAATAGCAAATTCCCACCTTATCTCCACCCTACTTTATGCCTCTCCAGTATATACCAACCTAAGGCAATGTGATCTAAACAAGCTAGAGACCTGCTACAACAAAATCGCCAAATTCGCCACAGTGGCATCCTACCATAGTCACCACTGTCTCTCACTTTCTGAACTGGGCTGGCTTGAACTCCCTCACCTCCTTCAGTGGTATCAACTCTCACTCGCCCACAAACTAGTAGACCATCCACTAAATGTCCCATCCCTCCAGAATCTACTCCAACCCTATCGCACCACCAGACCACTAAGATCCAGCAACAAAAATCCCTTGCAGATCACTAAAGCCAATAACTCTGCTGGTGAAGCACTATTCTCTTGCACCATAGCCAAATTATGGAACTCACTCCCACCCACAATTACCTCAGTACCATCATGCACCATCTTCAAAACTTTATTAAAAGCGCACCTAAAAACATGCTGGCTATGCCCTTGCAACTCCCACTCTAATATCATCCACCCCATCCAACTACTACCTTTCTTTCACCTCCACTAACTACCTTGATGATAGCAAGCTCAGATGCTCATAAGCCTAGTACTTATTATACAGCAGGAACTTCTGATTGTTACATTTGTTAATGCCTGTTATGTACTTCACAGATAAAGATTCTAGTTGTCTACTGATGTACTATGTTCTTCATCTGTAAATATGTTGTAAGTAATTTCTATGTTAAATTGTTAATCACTATGTAATCCAATGTAACTACTGTCTGTTTATTTTACTGTGGAGCTTTTCTCCCCGGGCCTCACTGAAAATGAACCCATGTCCAGTCGGACACTCCCGGTCAACAAATTTAAATAAATAAAATAAAATAAATAAAATAAATAATATTTTTTCTCTTTCTACTTTATCGCTAAATTTACCCACTTTTTTACTGTTGTTATTGTTGTTGCTGTTTTTCTTACCTTTTAGGTAGTCTTTAAGTACCATTGTTGGTATAGGCCCCATCTCCCCTTTCTTAAATGCCATTGCTGGTATTTCCCTTTCCCTTTCTTTCTTCATTTAATATAAAAAAACCTTTCTATAACTACTCCTCTTATCATTTTGTTGTGGTAGTTGATAGTTTCTTTAGCTCGCCATGTTGGAAAAGAAGGGAGCTTCTGGTTTTAAACAATGTGACCAGTAAGGCCGCAAAATGCCGAATTCAGACATCCATGACTCTTGTGTGTATTGTCTGGGTGTTCCTCACCTGTCTCTTCAACCACCTTGCTTAATTTGTAAAGGGTTTAGCTCTCGAACCCTTAACAAAAGGAAGAACAAATTAATCCTGAAGGGTCCCCTTAAGACACTCTTCTCAGAGGCTATTTCTGGGTCAGAGGGCTCATCCCCTCCCAGTAAAGAACATAGAAAAAGACCACACTTGATTCCTTCATCACCTTCTGGTGACAAAAGGCAGGAACCTAAGCAAAAGATTCGGCCTCAGGGCCTAAACTGACTTCCATGGCACCATCATTGGTAGCAACCATGGTGCCATCTTCAAAAACTGTGTCTTTGGTGCCTTCATGGCACCGATTGTGTCTACGACACCGAACTTACCAAGACTAGTAATTTCTGCCTCGGTGCCGTCCTCGATAACATTTACCCCAGCACCGTCCATGGCCCTGTACATGACTGTGGTACTGAGTTTGCCTGTAATATCTCCTCTAGGAGTTTCTGCACTGGACAACACCTCCCACACATGTTCCTACCCATGGGACTTCTGTGCCAATGGACCATACAGCTCGGCCTCGATATTCATCCATGGTGGAGCCTTCCTCGGGCAGTAATTCAGCCATTTCTTGGAACAACCTGACTCCCTGTCAGGGATATCGACACAATCGACCAGGAGCCTCTTGGAATTGGATGTGGTGCATCTTGTGGATCAGCTGCTGATGGCAAGGGGGATTACAACACCTTCTAAAACTCTCCTCCCTGTCGGAGTTGGGAGTCTTTCTCCATGGACTCCAGCATATTTTCCTCATTTGTCATCCGTGCAGGTATTGAACCTGGAACTGATGCCCTTATCTGCACCCATTGCTTCCGTTCCACTAGTGGACCTCACAGTGGTTCCAGAGCCGACCCTTTGGCCTTTGGTTCTCTCAGGATCGTGGCCGGACTGTAAGCATGTTGGTCCCTAGCATGGTGCCGATTTTTCCCATGGCACCATCTACAGTTTCAGGAGTCTGAACTGTACCTAGTTCTCTTGAGATTCCATCCTTGGGAGCTGGCCCACTGGAGCAGGGTGTGACCCTGGTTCTGAGGTTGTCCTTCTTGGTTCCAGGCTCCCATCCCTCTTTGGGCAGGCTGGCTTTCCAGGTGATGGAGAGGGCCCTTGCCTCTCTAGGCAAGCCATTGGCATCAGAGTATCAGTTATGTCCTCCCTCTGAGCCACAGCTGACACAAGCCACTGCTTCAGGACATCGAGCACAAGAGCCTCAGGATACCCTACTGCAGGGTGCCCCTTCTTCGGAGTCCTCTTCAGAAATTCCCACTGAAGAGGTACCGTGCAAGAGGACATGCAAGAGGAAGCATGTGGACTTCCCTGAGGAGTCTTTCACTAAGGACATGGACTACAATGAAGTGGAGGGGTCCCCACGGTCACCCCCTGATGATGTCTATTTTGGAGACATCCTTGAGATACTGAAACAGAGGGGTGACTGGAAGCCCACCAACCCCACTTCTGAGGAGTCCGTGTTCCTCCAGGCATTTCTTGTTCAACACTCTACCTCCTGGGTGACCCTACCTGTAGATGAGCTTCCTCAGCTCATCATGCAGCACACATGGAGGAGTCCTGATACTACTGAACCAATCCCATGGACACCAGACAAGATTCTATCCCATCCTGAACTGCATCCACACTGGTCCAAGGGTCTTCCAGTAGATGTGATGGTGGTGGTGGCTGCCAAACAGAAGGAGCTTGCTGAGGAAAGCCAGACTGTCCACCCCCCAAACAGTGAGTTTTGGGTGGTGGATAGGTTAGGGAAGCAAGTCTTTGCATCGTTGACCTTTGCTGTTAGGTATCTGAATTATCTGGCACACTTCACCAGGCTTCAGAGAGACCTAGTCTCTGAACTCTCTGAAACCATAGCAGGAGCAGTCTCTAATGAGGTGCACGACAAAGTTGTCTTGCTGCTTGCTACCCTGGAATCCATATCCAGCTTCTTCATGCATTTGATTTCCCACACCACTGAAGGAGCGGCTAGAGTGGCGGGTTCAGGTGTTGTCATGAGACGTCATGCCTGGATGCACCTCTGTGACTTTGTGCACACTTTTAAGTCATCCTTTCTTAATGCTCCAGTGGAAGCTTCTTCCCTTTTTGGCCCAAAAGTGAAAGGCACATTGGCCAGGTGTGAGAAGGATGGTAATACCCTGTCTGCCATGGGTGTACATTTTTCCACCCCTCAGTGTTCCTACTCTATGAACCAGAGAAGTGGAAATATGTGGCACAAGGAATCGCATAGTTCTTTCCATGACACATGTGGCAAGTATACTCCCTGGGGCAGAGGGGGTAACTTATCTGGAAGGTGCCCCTACAGGGTCAAAGGGGTCTGTGTAAGCAGGGGTCCAGAGACTCCTTCTCTGGACAATCCTATCAGCCCTCCTGAGGAGCAGTGTGATTACTTTATTCTGGAAGCAGTCGGGGGACGTTTCTCCTTGCACCATTCTGCCTGGCTAACAATAACAACAGATTTATGGGTGCAACGGATCATAACCATAGGATATCACGTCCTGTTCAATCTTCACCCAAAGTCATCAAAATGAATTTCTGATGTTCCACCCAGTCAAAGGGTCATCCAGACAGTCCTGTCAGACCAGATAGGATCTGGATTCTACTCGAGATTCTTTTTAGGTTTCAAAAAAGACAGGGGACTGGAGACCAATTCTGGATCTCAACATCCTGAACAAATTTGTCAAACAAGAAAAATTCCAGATGATCACGGTTCAGTCTATCCTTCCATTTTTGGAGAAAGATGATTGGATGTGCTCAATAGATCTTCAGGACGTGTATTACCACATAAAAATGCACAAAAGCTCCAGAAGATATCTTTGCTTCTGGCTAGGAGCCAATCATTTTCAATTCCACGCGCTGCTCTTTGAACTCTCTACAGCTCCTAGAGTGTTCACCAAGTGCATGGCAGTGGTAACAGCTCACTTGAGACTACAAGGATTTCGGGTGTTTCCATATTTAGACGACTGGCTCCTCACCACTCCCATCAAGCATCTACTGTAGATAGCTCTAAACTACACTCTCAAAGTAGCACAATCTCTGGGAATCTCAATCAACTGGGGAAAGTGAAACTTGATTCCCTCTCAAACCTTGGAGCCTATAGGAGCAAATTTCAATACACATGCTTGCCTAGTCTCTCTGCTGCACCACAGATTACACAGGATAAGATCCCAAATCCAGGCAATACTCTGTCAAGACCTAGTCTCAACTCGGGAAGTTCTTCAACTCCTTGGTTCCATGGCAGCATCAATTACCATAGTGCCCTTAGCAAGACTACATATGAGAATTCTCCAATGGCTCCTTCTAACACAGTAGTATCCCTTGCACCATCCTTTGTCTTTTCAAATTCAGATAAGTCAATGATGCAAACAGGATTTAATGTGGTGGATGAAGCCAGAAAAAGATCTATGGAGTTGCCCCTTTTGTCCACAGCAGCCCAGGGCCACAGTGACTATGGACACTTCCCTAATAGGGTGCAGGGACTTTGCCACAGGATGATGGTCCAAGGTACTTGGTCAGACATAGAGGATAATCTGCATATCAGTGTCCTAGAACTGAGGGCAGTGCTTCTAGCATTGCAAGCATTTCAATCCATCCTTCCATCAGGGACAATTGCTATTCAATCAGACAATGATCGAGTACAATGCCCCATTCGGGATGTATCTCACCCGACATCTGCAGCAATTGGAGAGACCTCAAAAGTTCCTCACCAAAAGGATAAAGGGACTCCAAAATCTGTCATATGCTGCCAGATTGAAGAAACTCCAGCTCTATTCAGTCGCATACCGTCTGCTCAGAGGTGACATGTGCCTGACATACAAGGCCATGTCCAACCCGGAATTAATGGACATGCTCCACCTCAAAAAATCCAAATCCACCAAAACCACTAGAGCAAGCGACTTAAACCTTAGCACGGCTATAAATAGGACGTGCTGGAGGGATAGATTTATCACCAGAGACTCCTATGCTGTGGAATAAAATCCCGTCCATGTGAGGCAGAGCACCTCGCTGACTCTGTTCAAGAGAAATCTAGACCTGTGGATGGGAGATCGTAGGTTTACCCCGGGAATCATATCTGTGTCACTGCTGGACAGAGGCACAACAAACTAATGGGCACAGTATTTTTTCATATAAGGGTGTAAAGCCACAAAATTTGGGCTAGGCTTATAAATGCCTTAGGGCAGATAGCCTAGTATAAACCTATGAACCTATGAACCTATGAACAGGTCTGCAGTCTGGTACATCACCAAAGAAGGAGGAATGAAGTCCTACCCATTGTGTCAAGAGGCCACGAGAATTTGGCAATGGCCAATAGTTTCCAACCGCTTTATGATTGCAGTGCATATTCCCAGGAGTTCCAATGTGATTGCAGACAAACTGAGTGGTCCGTCAATTCAATTATTGCAGTGAAGATCTTCAGCTGCAGGGGTCAGCCTTGCTGTAATCTCTTCACCTCTCCAGCAAATCACAAATGCAGCAGCTACTTTGCCCTAATTCCCCCCACAGGGGGAGTCCCTGAGGGACATTCTGATACACTATTGGCCCACAGGAGTTCTGTATGCTTTTCCTACCTTTCCCCTGAATTCCCAGTTTCTAAAGAAAGCCCTTCATCTGAGAAGAAGGATAATCCTCATTGCCCCTTAATGACCAAGACAAATTTGGTTTCCTTTCCTCTGGCCTCACCTAGTACATTGACCTTGGATTCTAGATCCAACTCCAGAATTGATCTCACACCTACAAGGGTTGACTCACCCAAACATATCCAGTTTCAAGCTGACAGCTTGGTTTCTCCACTTCTGGTAATCGCCAGGCAGAAAAACCTTATCTCCCCAGTGCGTAATAGCCTTATGTCTTTGCATAAACCATCCACCAGGAAAATCTATCTTAGCTAGTGGAAGAGGTTTCTTATTTGGTCCCAACAAAGACAACTAGACCCAATACAGCCCCCATGAGTGCAGTTTTGGATTACCTTTCAAATCTTCTTCATTTAGGAGCAGCAGCCTCAACCATCCGAGTACACTTAGCTGCTATCTCAAACTTCCATAACGGATTCCAAGACTCATCACTAATTTCTCATCATCTCTGCAAAACTTTGTTAAAAGGGGTCTCAAATATTAGACCACCCTTCAGGGAACCCATCGAAAACTGGAATTTAATGCTAGTACTACAGTCCCTGACATGATCGTCTTTTGAACCGGCTTCCACTTGCAACTTAAAGTTCCTGTCCTGGAAATCACTATTTTTGGTAGCTGTCACATCAGCCAGATGCATTTCTGACCTTCAGGCCTTGTGTATCAAATGCCCTTACATGATATTTCATAAGGACAGAGTATTGCTCCAGACAAATCCTTCCTTTCTGCCCAAGGTTATTTCAGAATCGACAATTAACCAAATGATTGACCTACCAGTGTTTTTTTCCCAACTACTCAAACAAAGTTGAATATTGCCTTCATTGCTGGATGTGCATAGACAATTACATTTTTACCTAGACAGAACAAAGTCAATATGAAAAACAGACCAGCTATTTGTGTCCTTTTCAGGCCCCAAATTATGAAACACTGTCTCAAAAGTGACCTTGTCCAAGTGGTTGAGAAACTGTACATCCTTGATTTACCAACAAAATAACATTTCTCTACCATGCAAAGTCAGAGCACACTCCACCAGGTCAGTAGCAACTTCTGTTGCTTTTCATGCAAGGGTTTCATTGGATGATATTTGCGCAGCTGTGACTTGGGCTACCCCTCATACTGTACCTTTATCACTCATTACAAATTGGATCTGGTCTCCAGGGGAAGAGCATCCTTTGGTTCAATGGTACTCAGGAAGATCCTTCCATAAGGGCCTCCCAGGACCAAAAGTAGCTAGGGACTCTATCCCATCAGTAAGGAATGAATGAAGATTAACAACATCAGATAAAGAAGTTATGTTCTTAGCATAACGTTCCATCTGTGTTGTTCATCTTCATTCATTCATTACGTCCCACCCACCATCCCCCTCCAGAGGCTCCTGGAGGATCGGATTGGGTCCTACTCCTACTTTAGGGTTTCTGCTCAGAAAAAGCCTCTGCTTTACTTATTATGGGCAAACTCGATCTGAGGTAACAGGGAGAGGGGCATTATTGGTAAAAGCTTAGCTCAAGAGTTTTTTTGGATGGCACAAGCTTGTTATAAGGCCGACTCAGTTCCAAGGATGGAACAGACATCCATCAGTAATGAATGAATGAAGATGAGCAACACAGATGGAACATTATAGTAAGAACATAACTTCTTTTTCTATTCAGTTATTTACATGTTCATATGATTTAGAGATGAGGGATTCCACATTTGTAGTGGTGTCCTCAGAGTGGAAGGGGAAATTATAATTTTGTCAGGTCAACACACAGCTTTAATACATTTGCTTTGGAATAATCTTTGAATAAAGAGTTACTGGAAGATGCTTACTACTTCAGTCTTTTACTGAATATAACTGATTTTTGGTCTAATTTGACTATGGTGGGTGTTACAACTGGAAGGGAACAGAGCTGTTCCATTTTGGTACTAATGAAGACCAACATTTTGTCAACCCTCTTTAGGGTGCAGACTAGATGGTTCAGTGTATTTCTCAAGTCCAGAAATCTATTGGTTTACATTTTTGGGGATGTATAAATTTGCCATTTAAAGGTGGGATAGTTGAAGTCCCTAAGAAAATGGAGTTTGGCTGAATGCTTTGGACTTACATATTAGATAGGCAGGAGTCAACAGAAATGTGGTCATAGAAGTGGTCCTACAGTTGGCTACAATGTAATATGGATTTATTTATGGAAAACAGGACGTGGAGATGGTCCAGGCCATTATCCTGTATAACAAGTCTGGACATGTAGTTTTGTTTAACAAATATATATAGATACCCCCACCTTTATAGCTTTCATCTAGAGTGGTGGGTCTGAACACATAGTAGGTATTGAAACCTTGCACTGATGGGGTGCTCTTAATATTCTTGAAGCAGGTTCCCATGATGATGCATATATCAATGCAGTCTAGGGTAAGTAGTGCCTGTAGGGAATATGGTTTTCTATTTAAGCTCTAAGCATGAACAGAAATACCTTCATGTTTTTTGAATTTTGTTTTCTATGTTGGAAGCTTTTATAGACTGATTTTATCATGTTTTGTTCATGTCAGTATTAGATTTTTTTTGGGGTGGGGTGACGATAACTTTTATAATCTGCAGCTTCTTCAGCAAGAGTTCATGAATGATATATTACTAACCACATTAGTATTATTTTACCCTTATTTTATGTGTTTGAGGCCCCTCTCCCTCTCTGTGTCTCTCTATATATATGTATTTGAGTCCCTATCAGTTGACTGAGTTTTCAGAACTCCATATGGTCGAGACCATATGATTGAGTTTTTGAAAAGTCAAAGCTATTGAATAGACATTGCAGTACAGCAAGGACCTGGAAATTTACCCTTTTCCTCACTATAGTGTGATTTTTGTGTTGGTATATATAATTTGCAGGTGGTGTGGGGGTGCAAGACAGTGTGCATTATGGTTTGCATATTTTGCCACAGTACTGCAGTATTTGGTTTAATTAAATTGCTGTTGTGTTTCAAGCAGGAATGTCACTCATCAGTAAAGAGGCACAATGAAAAATTCCAGAATAGACCTGAAAAGGAAAAGGAAAAGTTTTCAAAATGTCTAACATTGAATATAAACTCCTGCTTTCTACTTTAAGCAAAATAATTAACACAGTGGATGCCAGTTGTGTACCATTTCCTTTTCATCAATTGCATCATCAAAGTGAATCCCAAGCATAAATGGTAGAAGCACTGTAGCTTGCATATAGCAAAGCAAACACACACACACACACACACACGCTCACACACGCACACACACACACACACACACACACACACACACACACACACACACACACACACACACACACACACACACACACACACACACACACACACCTTGTTTAGTCAAAGAAAATGCTTTAACTATTTTAATGGCTTTTGGGTCATTCTGCAACTGTAATATGTAGTCTGTAGCTGCCAACCAGTGTTCAACAGTTTTGCTGTGCAGGAAAACCTTTGCATATGATTTTACACTAATAAATAAACTGCCAGCCTTAAACAATTAAAACTGAATAATTCTTTACTTGAAATGTGAAAAATTAAGGAATGTACTTTGCAAAATGACATTTATAAAAGTAGCTTTACACTTGAAGAAAGAAATACCTGGTACATAGGTTTAAACAGACAAATGCCGTTAAGAAGAATTCTAACGTCTCTATTTCTTTCAGTGCCACTACCACTAGCTAAACGATTTACTGAAAACTAAGTGCCTGTGACTCAGAAGTCCAAACATAAATTGCACAGTTTGGGAGGCAAACAAATTTCAGTTTGACATCTGTCAAAAGAATGCAGCTCCTTTGTACATATTTCAAAAGAAAGTAAATTCCTGACTAATAATTTATTTGTTCTCTTCTACTTAAAATAGTCTCACTCTGTATTTTCTGTTGTAATTTGGTCTACGTATAAATGTTCCTGTCTCCATAGTTACTTGCCACCACATGAGTCATCATCTTCTTTCGGCTGTTCCCGTTAGGGGTTGCCACAGCGGATCATCTGTCTCCATTTCTTCCTATTCTCTGCATCTTGCTCTGTCACACCAACCACCTGCATGTCCTCTCTCACCACATCCATAAACCTTATCTTAGGCCTTCCTCTTTTCTTGTTACCTGGTAGCTTCATCCTTAGCATCTTTTTCCCAATATACTCAGCATCTCTCCTCAGCACATGTCCAAACCAACATAATCTTGCCTCTCTGGCTTTGTCTCCAAACCTTCCAACCTGGGCTGACCCTCTAATATACTTATTCCTAATCCTATCCACCCTCGTCACACCCAGTGCAAATCTTAACATCTTTAACTCTGCCACATCCAGCTCTAACCCCTACCTTTTTGTCAATGCCGCTGTCTCCAACCCATATAACATAGCTGGTCTCACTACCCTCTTGTAGACCTTCCCTTTCTCTCTTACTGGTACTTGTCTGTCACAAATCACTCCTGACACTCTTCTCCACCCACTCCATCTTGCCTGTACTCTCTTCTTCACCTCTCCTCCACACTCACCATTACTCTGAACTATTGATCCCAAGTATTTAAACTCATCCACCTTCACCACCTCTACTCCTTGCATCCTCACCATTCCTCTATCCTCCATCTCATTCACACACATATATTCTGTCTTAGTCCTGCTGACCTTCATTCCTGTTCTCTCTAGAGCATATCTCCATCTCTCCAGGGTCTCCTCCACCTGTTCCCTACTCTCACTACAGATCACAATGTCATCTGCAAACATCATAGTCCACGTGGACTCCTGTCTGATCTCGTCTGTGTCAACCTGTCCATCACCATTGCAAATAAGAAAGGGCTCAGAGCTGATCCTTGATGTAATCCCACCTCCACCTTAAACGCATCCATCACTCCCACCGCAGACCTCACCGCTGTCACACTACCCTCATACATATCCTGTACCACTCTTACATACTTCTCTGACACTCCCGACTTCCTCATACAATACCACAACTCCTCTCTAGGCACCCTGTCATATGCTTTCTCTAAGTCTACAAAAACACAATGCAACTCCTTCTGACCTTCTCTGTACTTCTCCATCAACACTCTCAGAGAAAACATTGCATCTGTAGTGCTCTTTCCCGGCATGAAACCATACTGCTGATCATTAATCATCACGCCCCTTCTTAACCTAGCTTACACTACTCTTTCCCATAACTTCATGCTGTGACTGATCAATTTAATCACTCTGTAGTTACTACAGCTCTGCACATCACCCTTATTCTTAAAAAATTTATAAAATTTAAAAACTTGCCACCACGAGTCAGTTGTCCAAATAAAGCAATTCATTCTTTTAACATGGAATAAAAGTTTTTGGGAGCATTAAGCTTTAAACCCTGCAAAAGTATATACATTTGAGAAGACAGTTTTATTCTTTATTCGCACTAATGCATTTTCACCAAAAACAATTGCATATTTGGTACACTTCACCATTTTATACTGAAAAATTTACAGGAAGCAACAAACATGACTTTATTTGCAGAGTTTTTTAATGAAAAATAAATAAATATGTATGACACCTTAATACAACTAATCAGATTTGTGTTTGTTTTACTGAAAGACAACTACAAACTTTGCTCAGTCTGCTACATATCTCCTCTGAAAACAATTACATTTGCTTTACTATTTTAATACTTTCCATATCACTCCTAAGAAACAGGTTCAGTATTAATCTCCTTTTTTGATAATTTAACAATGGCTGACCAGGCACTATCCTTTGCATACCATGCTGTCTATCCATGCATCTCCATAATTTAGTTGATATATTGCTGCAATGAAAGAAAACAGAGAGATTGAGGTTCTCCTCATTCTATAATTCTGTCTTACTCTGTTTCATTCAAATGTGCATTATTTTCCAAAGATGATTTTTTCAGGTTTTGTAATATCAGACGTTTGCTTACAAGACTTTTTTATTCAGTTCATTTTTTCATAAACAGCTTTATCATTTCTCACCTTAAGTATCTATAAACAGTTCCAGCACTTAAAATATACTTTTCCACAGAAGCTGAGTATGTAGCTGGAGTTCAGGAAATAAAAAAGTATTGCATAATGCAGGTTTTGCTGTGTTATTCAGAGTGCCATTAAACTCCTGTTGTATTGCTTACTGTCTATGTAATGAATAAATCAACATTTATCCTTGCCAGCATAGTGATGATGAGCTCCCACTGACTGGAATATGTAATGATACAATTATTTCATATTGGAGTATAAGCCCTTCACCAATGTAAGCCACATTACTACTTTTGCCTAGAGTCCCTTCACCTCTCCAATTTTTTTTTTGATAATGTTACTTTCTCTGTGTTCCTCCCACCCATTTCACTGTATACTGTAATGTTTATTGTCCTTAACAACTATCCTTCACTTGCATACATGCTGATTGTCCTGTCACTGAGGAGATCCATCCTTCATACCTCCTAGCACAGTGCAGGTGGAGTTAGACTGAATTGCTTTGGTAAACTACACCTTAAGTTGATAAACTAATGTGATTCTTGAATATTTTGCATCTGGATTTTATTTGCTTTGCTAGCATTTTGCATTTGAAACAGTTTCAAATTGGGGAATAACAAGACCACAGAGGATCATAATCCAATAATTTTGAGGACCACAGTAGTGAACAGTGTTGATCATTGAACCTCCCAACCTGCACAGACACAGAAACAAGTACTAGCATAGGTCCAGAAGGGTCAAGTCTGGCTATTTGCTCCTGTGGTCCTCGACATTCTCATCTTCCAATCTTCTGGTTTTGCTGTTCCTAGATTCAAAATAGTTTCAGTAGCAAATATGATAGTAAACAGGTTATTTATATCTTCTTGCCTTTGCACTGGGCCAACATACATATACACATATGGACTTGGCATAATGGCCTTATATATATATATATATATATATATATATATATATATATGTATATATATATATATATATATATATATATATATATATATATATATATTTATTTGTTTGTGTCTTTCGGCTTTTCTCGGTTAGGGGTCGCCACAGAGGAACTCCGGTCCGCTAATGATTGGTAGTTGATTTTTATGTACTGGCTTGCCAGGCTTGACGCACAACCTTCAATGAAGGTACGTCCATTCACGCATGTCTCCACGCAGAACGCTCTAGCTGAGAATCGAACCGGACTATATATATATAGGTTACCTTCATTTCATTGACAGCTCATTTCACTGACAAGCAAATCAGCAAGACCAATTCACTGAAAGTTCATTTCACTGACAACTCATTTCACTAACAACTCATTTCACTGAAACTCATTTCGTTTCCAGTTATATGGAGAGGATCATAATGGAACTCATAAACAAAGACATAGGGGACTTGCAGACATTGGACCCGACCCAGTTTGGCTTTGTCAAGGGCAGATCATGCCTTTTGAACTTGGTTGACTTCTTTGAAACAGTCACCAAGGCCATTGATGAGGGAAAGGCAGTCCATACAGCCTACCTTGACCTTGCAAAAGCTTTCGACACAATACCCCACTCGGGTATTATAGAGAAACTTACCAGCTTAAATGTAAACCCATATGTCACAAGATGGGTTGCAAACTGGCTAAAGGACAGAACCCACAGGGTTAGAGTAGCTGGCGCCATGTCAGACTCCAAGCCGGTCTCAAGTGGTATCCCACAGGGCTCAGTCCTTGGCCCCCTGTTGTTCGGCATCTACTTCTCAGAAGTACAGGCTAACATAGGAGGACTATGGCTGACAAAGTTTGCAGATGACTGCAAACTGGGAGCCATAGTGGAAAGTACATCGGACACAGATATCCTTCAGAGGGGTCTCACGGAAACTGATAGCTGGTGCCAGAGCCATGGCCTGAAGTTAAATGCCAAAAAATGTATAGTCATACCCTTCGGGAAAAACAAGGTAACCCCAAGCTACCATATAGGTGGCAATCCACTAAGCACAGAAGAGGTTATCAAGTACCTGGGGACCCAGGTTGACAGTGGCCTTTCTTTTGACACTCACATTGCTAAAGTGGTTAGAAAAACCTTCTACATTGCCCACCTGATCATGAAGGGATTCACATCCAGATCAAGTGAGGTCATTGTTCCCCTGTACTCTTCACTTATCAGACCAATGATCGAGTACAATGCCCCATTCGGGATGTATCTCACCCGACACCTGCAGCAATTGGAGAGACCCCAAAAGTTCCTCACCAAAAGGATAAAGGGACTCCAAAATCTGTCATATGCTGCCAGACTGAAGAAACTCCAGCTCTATTCAGTTGCATACCGCCTGCTCAGAGGTGACCTGTGCCTGACATACAAGGCCATGTCAAACCCGGAATTAATGGGCATGCTCCACCTCAAAAAATCCAAATCTACCAGATCCACTAGAGCAAGCGACTTAAACCTTAGCACGGATATAAATAGGACATGCTGGAGGGATAGATTTGTCACCCAGAGACTCCCTATGTTGTGGAATAAAATCCCGGTCCATGTGAGGCAGAGCACCTCGCTGGCTCTATTCAAGAGAAATCTTGACCGGTGGATGGGAGATTGCAGGTTTACCCTGGGAATCATCTCTGTGTCACTGCTGGACAGAGGCACTACAAACTAATGGGCACAGTATTTTTTAACATAAGGGGTGGCGTAAGCCACAAAAACTCTGGGCTAGGCTTATAAATGCCTTAGGGCAGATAGCCTAGTATAAACCTATGAACCTATGAACCTATATATGACCTGTTCCCCACTGTAATGCAATCCTGGAGTTAGAATATATAGTAAGGGGGCGTGTGGGGGTCACAGCCCCCCACATATTATAAACGTTTTAAACTATATAGATGGATACTTACAAGTGCAATGAGTAACTGTTTTGCAGAAAACAATATACAACCAAAAGTATGTGGGGGGGCTGTGCCTCCCCACACCCCCCTTTACTATATATATTCTAACTCCAGGATCACACTACAGTGGGGAACAGGCCATATATAACTGTTGACAAAATGAGTTTCAGTGAAATGAGCTGTCAGTGAAATTAACTTTCAGTGAATTGGCCCATATATAGATATATATATATATATATATATATATATATATATATATATATATATATATATATATATATATATATATATCACTCATCAAAAATGGCCCCTTTTTAAGTCCATGGGACTATGCCCTTTTACTGCCCCATACTTAAATATAGCAGTACAAAAATAGCACCAACATTAAGGAAAAAATGCAAATTTCAATGACTTGTCCATGTTGATGTGACAGAGTATCTTGATCCCTTTAAAGTTCTGACATCCACCAGTGAAAATAAAATTATCATTAACATCTGAAGGCACATGTGAAGTCATAATTGTCTATAGTCACAGTAACAGTAATTGTAAATTAAGTTATGCATATTTTACATCTTTGTTCCTGCATAAATAAAACCAGAACCAGAAGCTGTGCTGCAAATATCTCTAATAATTTGCTACAGTAAAAGGAATATTGCTAGTATTATAAATGTCTCCCATTCTGTAACAGAACTTTAGTGTGCTTTGAAGCCATACAGAAGCTTGAGCTAAACAGTAAAACACAACTTAACAAAAACTACATATTATACTGTCATTTCTGCCCTTTTCTACATATTTTAGCAAATTACTTTACTTTCCCTAGACACTGCCTTCACAGATATGAAATTAGTACAGAAAGCTTTGCCACTGAATTATTTTAGAATTAAATTATCAAAAATCTGTTTGAATGAGTATTTTAATATGCTCTGACCTTTCGGTAACCTCAGTGTTTTGGGTATCATAGTGCTGCAAGTGCAGTACTTAAAAATAATCTAATATTAAACTTGTAACCTCGTTCATCTTCTTAGAACCCCCTGCTGTGTTGTATTATGGAAAATAAAATAGTTTTATCTACATTAACAGTATGTGCTTTCATTAATCTCTTTATGGAACACAATAGCAGAATCTCACTGTCAGTAATCCTATGACAGAAGGTAGGCCTGAACGGTTACAGTGCACAGAAAACAGACAATAAATGGATAACTGAGTACTGATAATTCATCATATTGATCCCTGCTGCAGTAGCCTTAGCTATATTGGTTATATCCTGCCAAAGCTGTAACAGCTATCCAGCTCCCAAAGCTTCAGGGCATCTTTTCACATGCCCAAAATGGTAAGTCAGCTTGACTTGAGCTGACTGAAAAGACAGGTTTGGGTGTCAAGCCCTCCAGAACTTTCCTGCTGATGAACAGAGAGCTCCTCTGTGTGCTTTTAAAGACTGATGATCAGCTTGTGTTGTTCTTTGGGCAGATAAGTTCCACTTAAGGAAAAAGCAGCCACATTAAAAAAATGTTTTCTTGTACTTTCCTGTTCAGGAAAAGTTATTTTTAAGCTAGGATTTTGTGCCTTAATGGACTGTCACAAAAAAGAAGTTATCTATAAGACGCTGTCCGGTTCGATTCTCAGCTAGAGCGTCTTCTGCGTGGAGACATGTGAATGGGCGTACCTTTGTTGAAGGTTGTGCGTCAGGGCTGGCAACACGGCACGTAAAAATCTATCTGCCAATCATTAGCGGACCGGAATTCCGCTGTGGCGACCCCTAACCGGGATAAGCCGAAAGACACAACAACAATAACAACAACAACAAAGAAGTTATGTACTTACCATTACATTCCATGTTTGTAGTCCATCTCGCCTACATTCTTGCTGGATAGGTTCAGAGCAGATTCCCAGCTCCGACTCGGCCAATACTACAGCTCAAGTGCTTTTACTGGCTCGAGGCTAACCCCTATTTCATGGTGCCTCATGGCAATTCACCAGATCTTGTTTGCAAGAAAGTAAATAGGTACATAATAGTCAGTAAACTATCAATAACTATGCATATACAAACAGAATACTTTGTATTACTATCCATGCCAAGTGTACGGACAACTACAACCAGGTCAGACAGCATAATGGATATTCCACCAGTTCCTCCAGGAAACAGGAAGGGGAAAGAAGGGTGGGATGCAAGAATGTAGGTGAGATGGACTACAAACATGGAACGTTATGGTAAGTACATAACTTCTTTATGTTATGTAATCCTGTCTCACCGTAATTCTTGCTGGATGGGGCAGCGTCCCTAGCACCTTTATCCCGGGTGGCTCAAGCGAAGAGACTCTTCAGTACAGTGGACCCAAAGGATGACCTGTCCCGGGAGGCCAAATCCAATTTGTAATGAGTAACAAAAGTATGAGTTCTTGCCCAAGTAGCTGCTGCACAAATGGTATCAATCAGGAGTTTTGATCTAAAGGCATATGAAGTTGATACTGTTCTGGTTGAATGGCCTTTTACTTTGGCTGGTAATTGTTTGCCAGCAGTTTTGTAAGCAAATGAAATGCAGTCTGTGACCTTAGAAAAAGGCAAGCCTTTATTTTTGTCTGAAAAGGAAACAAACAATTGGTCTGATTTTCGAAATTCTTTAGTCCTGTGTAGGTAAAACCTGAGAATTCTGTGGACATCCAATTGGTGTAGTCTGCATTTTAATTTATTAGTATGCTTTGGGAAATAAACTGGTAATTTGATAGTTGTGTTGAGATTATGCTCTGAACATACCTTAGGAAGAAAGGAAGAAAGGAAGGATTAGTTCTAAGTGAGACTCTATCCTTGTGGAAAACAATGTAAGGAGGTCGAATGGTGAGGGCTTGCAATTCTGAAACTCTCCTAGCAGATTTTATAGCCACTAAGAACAGTGTCTTCTAAGACAAGAATTTCAGATCCAATGAAGAAGATGGTTCAAAAGGTGGATAAATTAAAGAGGTCCCAGGGCTCCAGTGGTTGCCTGATTGGAGGACTGAGAAGGAAGACTCCTTTCAAAAAGGTTTTGTATAAAGAGTGGCACATGATTGGATTTCCCATGTAGCCAAAATGATAATTAGAGATGGCAGCTAACTGAACTCTAATAGTAGCAGCTGCAGCTCCTTCTTGAAAAATTGATGCCAGGAGGGACAGGATAGACTCTGTAAGAGCTGAGTAGGGATCTATGCCTTGGTTTGCTGCCCAAATGGAGAACCTTTTTCATTTACTGGAATATAATTTCCTGCTGGTAGGTTTGTGTGAAGAAATCAGAATGTGTTTGACTGTAGGGGAAAGGGGAAACACACCTGGCTATTCGTGGAACTGGAGCAGCCATGCTGTCAATTTCAGGGTTTGGATAGTAGGATGGAACTGCCCTGAATGATGAATCAGGAGGTCTGGAGATGGTTCCAGAATCCATGGTTCCTCCAAGAGATAGGTCCACAGGAAGGGGAACCAAACTTAGCGAGGCCAGTAAGGAGCAATGAGGATCAGGGTACTCTTCAACAATTTTGCTTTCTGAATCACTTTTGGTATGAGAGGAAAAGGTGGAAAAGCATAAAGGAGTCCAGGAGGCCAATTGTGGACCAGAGCATCCCTGGGTGACATTCCCAGATGGGGAATTAGGGCAAAGTAGCTGCTGCATTTGGTGTTCATGCACATGGCGAATAGGTTGCAGCAATGCTGGCCCCATTTGCGAAAAATCTCTTCCTCAACTTCTGAGTTCAGGGACCACTCATGAGGCATCAGAATTGCTCGACTGAGTTTGTCTGCTATCACACTGGACTTCCCCAGGATGTGCGTTGCTACCAGAAAGCGTTGAGTGTCCATTGCCCATTTCCATACTCTTAAAGCCTCTTGACAAAGCGGGTAAGATTTGGTTCTCCCTTGCTTGTTTATGTACCACACTACAGACATGTTGTCTGACTGAATCGCAACTGTCTCAGTGGGAAGAGAACTATGAAGTGCTTACAATGTGTATAGCATCGCTCTCATCTCCAGAACATTTATGTGCAAGTGGTTCTCGTGATCCTGCCAAATACCTTGGACCATCATTCCCAGATAATGCCCCCCCACCCTATCTGGGAGGCATCCATGGTCAAGACTGCATTTTATTGAGGGGGAGCAAGAGGGCGACCTAGATGAAGTTGATCTGTATGTAACCACCATGTTAGATCCTTCTTGCAGGAGTTTGTGATGAGTATTTGGTGAGACAGGGGGAGATCCTACATTGACCACTGGGCAAATAGTAGCCACTGAAGTACTCTCATGTGCAGATGGGCTAGGGGAACTAAGAGAATGGTGGAAGCCATAGTCCCTAGGACCTGAAGGACTATCCTGGCCTGTACTTTGTCTCTCTTCAGCAAGAATCTGACTTGGTTGTGTAACGATTCTATCCTTTCTGGTGTCAGTTTTGCTGTCATAGTGGTTGAGTCTATTTCTGAGGCTAAGAATACAATGCACTGCGATGGAGATAAGGCTGATTTTTTTAGGTTTATTGTAATACCTAATCTGGCGCACATGGATAGAGTCTCGTCCCTGGTTCTGATTAGTTGGTGCTTGGTGGTAGCAGTGAGGAGCCAGTTGTCTAGGTACGGAAACACCTGGAATCCTTGATGTCTCAGGTTTGCCATTACCACTGCCATGCATTTGGTGAACACTCTGGGGGCTGTAGTGAGGCCAAAGGGCAGTGTTTGAAATTGTAAATGACTGACTCCCAGCCAAAAGCGTAGGTGTCTTCTGGAGCGCCTGTCCATTTTGATTTGGTAGTATGCGTCCTGAAGACCTATTAAGCACATCCAATTGTCTTTCCCAATAAAGGGAAATATCGACTGCAGAGTGATCATATGGAACTTCGATTTCTTTACAGACTTGTTGAGTTTGCTGAGATTTAGAATTGATCTCCAGTCCCCTGTCTTTTTTGGTACTAAAAAGAATCGTGAGTAAGTTCTGGATCCTATTTGCTCTGTGGGGACTTCATGGATGACTCTTTTTTGCAGCAACGAGATGACCTCTGATGTTGTCTAATTGAATGGGTAGTACATCTGGTAGAGACTGGTTTACTGGGAGATCCGAAGCAAAGGGAATAAGGTAACCTTTGGATATTATGGTTTATACCCAACGATCTTGGGAAATTTGTAGCCAGGCACTTGGGTACAGTGAAAGATGACCCTCGAGTGCCTCCAGAGATGGACCACACCCTCAGGGGTGATGGAAGGGATGATCAGAGAAAGCATCTCTATCTCCCTGATGTTGCGTATCTCCTCTGCTGCGAGGGCGGCGTCTTCCATTATATCCTTTCGCTCTGCCTCTAGGGGAGGGTTGACCTTGTGCCTGAGGGAAACATTTTTGGGATTTATGGAACCACTTTTTCCCTCCTGTTTGACCCTTGGGATAGGGTCTAGAAGGAAGGGAGAAATGGACTCCAACAGCAGATAAGGTTTTCCCTTCCTGCTCACACCTGGTCAAAGTCTCTTTTACCTGCGGTCCAAAAAGAGTTGAACCATCAAAGGGGACGTTGGTAAAGGAAGACTTAAATGATTCCGTGAAGTTACATAGACGCATCCAGGAATGTCTCCTAAGAGAAATTCTTGCTGTGGCTACCCTGCTCGCTCCATTCGCTGCATAGGAAATCAGCCTCATGGAGGAGTTAGCTATAGATGTAAGGGTGGAGAGCTGCACAGATACCTTGTCCATGGATCCCGAAGCTACTGAACCCTGAAGGGTGTCTCCCAACTCCTTCAGGAGATCCCTTTGAAGTCTAGTAAAATGGGACAGGTAATTCAGTGATCATAAGGTAAATGCCACTGAAGAGAAGGTATGCTTTCCATACCTATCCATCGTCCTGGACTCTTTATTAGGAGGATGGATATTAGAAGATGTCTCGGACAACTCCTTTTTTGTGGCCGCTGCTACCACCATAGCATCCACAGGAACTTCCTTAGAAAGGACTTATCTTCTGGAGCAGTCATAAATTTGTTTGGCCTCCTCAGGACAGGCTCCACTGTGTCCAGGGAGGTCCAGGCTTTCCGGGATATGACCCCCAAAAGTCGGTCATAAGGCGGTGTCACCCAGGAGGTGGAAGGCTGGAAACCAAAGGCCTCAAGGTACACTGATTCATCCTCAGTAGGGTTAACGTCTTCCAATCACCCCTCTGGCTAAGTATTTCAAGGATGTCAGCAATAGAGACATCTTCAGAGGGGGATCTAGGGGATTCCTCTGACTCATCCAAATCAGTGTCTGATGTGACAGACTCAGGTGAGTCAATGTGCTTCCTCTTACAAAGTCTCTTCCAGTGGAGCTCTCCAGTGGGATAATCTGAGGAGGTCTCAGAAGAGGGGACACCTCCAATGGGTGCCGCATGAGTTCCCTATGCTAAGGTGGAGGTGGGGGAGAAGAGGTTTCGTCCGGCTGCTGGTGGGACATCAGATACAAAGGCATGGCTTTGGCACTGGACAAATCTTTCTCTATTGCTTCGAAGGCCTTTCCACCCTGTTACGAAGACAGCATCTGCTCCGAGGAGACAGAAGGTTGGCTCCAAGCAGGAGGGACAGGTTCTGAAGCAGATGTGGGAACTGAGCTCAGTCAAGCCAAAGCACCGAGAAGGAGGGTCAGTTCCAAAGAAAAAATGGGGTGACTATCCCCCTCAGAGTCGACTCAAGAGCGTCGGCTCCCAGATCCCTCAGCTCCAGACTGAGCCTCTGAGGATAGAGTTTTCGGTTCCAAGGAGGCAGGAAGAATTCTCGGAACCGAAGGATCCAACACAGAAGGACCTGAAGTGTTTGACTCTAAGAGTGAAGCAGTCGGGGGAGGAGCAGTAGTCTGGAGATGGGACGGCTTGAAGCCTTTGGATATGGAAGAGCTAACTTTTTAGCCAAAGCCGGGTCACAGAGCAACCTCTTCACCACCTGCTCAATATCCTCATCTGAACATGTCCTGGAGGAATGGGTAGAGATAGAAGGAGATCTCCTCATCTCTAATATAGGAGATCTCAAAGTAGGTGAGATAGGGTCAATAATGGGTGAATGTCTCAATACTGAAGATTGTCTCGGCACCGAGGAAACAGACAGCATTGAGACAGAAGAAGCGGAATTAGAGCCAGAACTCCTCAGCTCCATTGCTTTAGACTTCTTAGATGGCTCCGAAACTGGAACCAATGGAGACTTTCTCTTTAATGTTTTGGGAACTGCCTGACCAAGTTCCAGCTATTCCTGGAAGGAACTAGTCATAAGACCCCTGTCAATCAGTTTGTGTTTTCTCTCATTTAGAATCCTGGTGCTAAAGGCATGGCAGAAAGTATAGGGTTCTTGTAAATGAGCCTCTCCCAGACAGTACACACAGCTAGTGTGACTATCAGTCAATGACATTTTTTGTGAACACTTGTCACATTTCTTGAACCCAGAAGGGAGATGTTCCTTATGTTCTCTATCTTTGTCTTTGGACATGCTGACAGGAAAACAAGGCTAACAACAATAATATTAATAACTATAAGCAACAAAGCTATGAAGAGAAGAAAAACTTTTTTTTTTTTAAAGGAGGAAGGACTAGCACTCAGAGAGGAAAGGCTCTCTAATTTAAATGGGCAACTATGGCCGTCTAACTAAAATGGACCGTACAATCCTAAGAAAGTGGAACAGGGGATGAAGCACTCACTACAATCACACAGGTAATATATAACAACTATTAAGGTAGAAATATGAAGAAAATAGACAAAAAATATTAAGATTTATCAAAAAATCTTCTACTTGGCCAACGAGCCAGTAAGGAGACAACCTCGAAGCTTTCGTGGCAAACAAGATCTGGGGAATTGCCGTGAGGCACCATGGGATAGGGGTTAGCCTCGAGCCAGTAAAAGCTCTCAAGCTTTAATATCAGCTGAGTCAGAGCCACAAATCAGCTCCGAATCCATCCAGCAAGAATTATGTCGAGATAGCACTACATAACATTATACTTTTAAATAGGAGTCTGCTTTTTTCCTGTCAGTTTAAAAGTTACTTAAAATAGTTGACAGCCATTTTTTTCTATGGAGAAATTGTATTTATTTTACTTTTTGAAGCCAGCAAAGTATTTCAAAGTGCTTCTTAATATGTTTTTTCTGTGAAAAGGTGACTTTTAAAGACTGTACATTTTAACCAGCTCTTGTTGCTTCCTTTCCTTGGGAAAGAGGCCCCACTTTCGGCTTGACTATGGAACAAACTACCAGTTCCATGGTCGATCCTTCTTCCAGCCACAAAAAGGAAACCATCAAACAACAGTGGCCCAGCATGCAAAACCACCAAATACCATCACAGCAGGCTAGTAATTAGTAATTTGCCTCAGCAACAGGTGTGTGTCTCTGCTGTGGCCTTAGGTTGCTCCACAGACCACTCATCTTTTACCCTGGATCTCTCTGGTGTAGCACCAACAGCCTCTATGGAGAGGGGGTTAACCATGTCTTCTGCAGAGGTTGGAGTCCCCCTCAGTGGGAAAAGGAGACCCACTTGTCAGTCATGGGAGACTGAATAGGGAAGACATCCCTGTTTGATCAGAATGTAGTGCCCATCTGTGAGGAAGCTGCTGCTGCCATTAATAATATTGCTGGTCCCATTTTTCTTGTCAAATAGAAACAGAAAACTAAACATATATCTGCAAGTCCTCAGATTTCTTTAGACATGTAGTTTACTAAGTCTGGCTGAATGTTTATTCAGGCTATTCATCCTTCTTATAAGGTGTTTTCTGGTAAAAGAAAGATGGATACATTGTTTCCTCAAGAGATGCAAGATTCTGAATCTAGACAGGAAGATGAAGAGATGGGTTTTCTCCTGAGTTTTCTGATTCAGACTCAGAGGAAAGCTCAGTTTCCCCTAAAGGGGGATTCTCTTTCTTTGAGACTATTTCCAGAATGTGCCAGAGTTTTCAGTGGTAGAACACTGAGGTTTCTCAGTCCCTCAGAAAATACTATGAGTTACTGCAGGAGGATTTTCCAGAACCTTCACCCATTCCTCCAGTTCTATCAGGTTTGTAGGATCTATGTGTCAATACCTGCAGTTTTCCTGATAGTGAGACTGTTGTCCATAAAAAGGCAGATAGAATGTATAAAGTTCCTTACTCATTTAAGTTTTATACCCTCTTCTGAAACCTGACCCAGCAGCTATAGCTTTATCTAATCTTACTACTGCTAAATATTTAGTTAATTCCAATCCTACTCTTTCTGACACGGCTAGGAAGATTATTGTTAAGTATGGGTAAAAGTGTATGCTTCTGCAACTTCAGTTTTCAGAATTTTGAATTGCTGGGCTCATATGTTAAAGTTTATTTTGACTAATTATGAAAGTATGAGGAATGTTTTGTCTGCAGTTTCTTCTTGTGAGAAAAAAGTCTATAAGTCGCAAGTCATTGCTTACTGTGTATGTATGACTGAGTTGATACATGACTATGGCCACTGGTACTGTTTTGAGAAGGCTTGCCTGGCTGTATTCTCAGAACCTCCCAGATGATGTAAAAAATGAGATTTTACATTCTCCTATGGATAAACGTTTTGGTTTTGCCCCTACTGCTGCAGAGGTGATTAAAAAATGTGATGAAAGGGGTAAAGTTGATACAGGGAATCTCTAGAATTTCAGCCTTCTTTTTCAGAAATTTCTAAGGGATTCTCTAACCCCTCATCCAATTTTGGCAAAAACAAAATAAACATTCTCAACAAAATTCTGGTAAACAGATGTTTAAGAAGAAATGACGTAGGGGTTCCAAAAACAATTCAGTATTGCCCCAAAAGCAAGGACAGTATAAGAAGTCAGAATTGCTATTTAAGGGACCTTGCCCTCCCTACCGGCATTCCCTTTTCCATTCTAGAAAGTCTGAATCTCCACTTTATTCTTTGGCAAAAGACAGTCTCAGACAAATGGATTCTGAAGATCATTCATCAAGGTTACAGATGACAGTGGGAAGAAATACTTGTTTTCCAGGGAGTAATTCCTCATCTACTAGACCAGACTCCTTTTCCCCTGTCTTTCAGCACATGCTGTGTGATTGTGTGTGTGTGTGCATGAGTGTGCATGAGTGTGTGTGTGTGTGTGTGTGTGTGTGTGTGTGTGTGTGTGTGTGTGTGTGTGTGTGTGTGTGTGTGTGTGTGTGTGTGTGTGGGTGTGCATGTGTTTGTGTGAGGTTTTTATTTAAGGATGTTTTTAGTGCCAAAGAAAAAAGATGCTTGGAGGCCAGTTCTGGATATTTCTTTCCCAAGCTTGTTTTCTGACAGTGCCCAAGTTCAACATACTCTCACTTCACAACCTGTTACCTCTTTATCCTCATTCAAGTTTCCTGGTAACACTAGATTTAAAAGATTAGTATCATCACATCCCTATTCATCCAGACTTCAGATATTTCTTAAGATTTGTGTGTCGGGATCACATTATCAGTTCTCTGCCTTACCCTTTGGACTATTCACTGCACCAAGAGTGTTCACAAAGTGTACAGCTCCAGTTATAGCTCATTGCAGGCTACAGGGTATCAACATTTTCAATATTTAAACAACTTGCTTATCTTTGCAGGAACTTTTTCACAATGTCAGGACTTTTTCACATGGGTGAGAAATCTCTTACACAAACTGGGATTCCAAGAGAAAGTCTACTCTTCAATTTTTCCCTTGGAACTAGACAAACTTTAAACTTAACTACTCAAAACATTCACTTCTCATCCCGGCACTTGCTCAAAACTCATAGCAAGCACAAATAAACCTTAGCACTAGACCCCCTATACTGTAGAGAAGGACAAGGCTGTCTATTCGACCTTACCAACCAATCAGTAAAACAGTTCACTGTACCTATCCAGGCATGTCCAAAGGGCAGTATCAGGTGTACTCTCCGGTCCAACTGGTGAATCTGGGCATTTTGAGGGAATGTTACAATTGCCTCATGTACACAGACAACCCTCTCCTCCTTCCACCAAACACTAATACATGTAAGAGATGCAATTATACAGCCAAACTGGAGACTAAGCTCTCTCAACCCAAGACTGGACCAGACAGTCAAGGTGAGAAGGGAATTACTTGCATCACACCACCAGTCTAACATAGACCTATGAAACCAGCACTGGCAAAAAACACACATAAATACACAAAAACATACTCAGAGGCTCTAAATAAAAATCTGCAAAAGCAACAGAGAAATCCAAGCAACCTCCACCCCCCCCCCAGCACAAACCATGAAACACATACTTCACAAAACCAGTGTGCCACACAATCACAGCCCTTAAGGCAAAATAACATACCCAACACACTAGTAATAGGTGACTCTATAGTCAGGCACACTGACATCCCACTCACTAGGCTGAACAAGGAGAAGGTTACTGTTAGCTGCCTGTCAGGTGCCAGGATCTGCCACATAACACAAGCACTCAAGTCACTCCCGAACAAGTCCATGTTGATGTGAATGACCTGAGCCGTACCTCCCTGGACTACATGAAAAGAGACATGGAGGAGCTCTCTGATCATGTAGCCCAGGCTGGTATGACCCTGAGTAGCATCCTGCCCTCATCAAGAATGATACCACGGTATAGAGAAAAAATTATCAATTTCAACAATTGGCTAAGCTTCTGGTGTTATTCAAAGGGGATCCAGTGTCTGTCAGCATGGGATGACATGCTCGACAAGCCACACTGCTTCGCTAGAGATGGCTTGCACCTGCCACCCTTAGGCTTT
The DNA here is from genome assembly GCF_019279795.1 of Protopterus annectens. NCBI lineage: Eukaryota > Metazoa > Chordata > Ceratodontiformes > Protopteridae > Protopterus > Protopterus annectens. Next base: position 1,373,507,392 of record NC_056739.1, read on the forward strand.
TGAATACTGGCCAAGGCTCTTGCCACCCCCATGGTGCCTTTTTAGGCAAGGCTCAAAAGACAAACCCACAGCCATAAATAGCACAAGTAACAAAAAACTGAGGGTAATGCTACTCAATGCCAGAAGTCTTAACCTCAAAATGCACGCACTCAAGGCACTCCTCAGTATGGAGAAAATCGATATATGTGCAGTAACAGTAACCTGGTTTAAAGCTCCAGAGAACACCCCAGCACTACCAGGCTACAACTCATACCATACATTTCAGCCACAAATCCCGGACAGAAATACAAAAGGCGGGGGAGTATCCATATTCATCAAGGATACCCACACCTCCAGGTTAGTGGCACAGCACGATGTTTCAGAGATCATCCACATGCAACTAGCAACGGGCAAAACTACTATTCAAATTATAGCTTGCTACAGATTACCCACCATGTCCCAAGACCCCTGGTCCGCATTCCTGGAAACACTGGGAAACATAAAGGTCCTACCAAACACCCTGATATTGAGTGATTTCAATTACCCAAACATTAACAGGGAGAACTACTCAAGTACAAACTCCCTTGCCCAACATTTCTTAGAATTTATAAACTCAAATGCCCTGGATCAACTGGTCAACACCCCCACCAGAGGTGACAACATATTGGACCTGGTCATCACCAACATGGGCGACTGGTGTACCACACCGGAGGTCAACCCCTCGCTGGTTAGATCTGATCATAAACTAATCACTCTGGATATCCACATTCCACCATCACCCCGGTCAAAGAAACCACCGTGAAAATCTTTTCAAAAGCAAACTTCACGTAACTTAAGACCGAGGTGGGAAGTTTAAAATCCCCCATGCTAATGGATAATGCTGTCCAAGCTGCAAAATCCTTTACTAATGCATTCAATGGGCACCTACAAGAATGCATGGATTGTGCTATCCCAAACAAAACCAAGACTCACTCCTCCAAGAAAAAGAAACCAATCTGGTGGACCCCTGCCATAAACAAGCTATACAATAGAAGGAGGAAACTAGTACAGAAAAGAGTAAAATCCCAAGAAGGGAAGACATCCCTGCAGCAAGAAACTACATTCCCTCATAAAATCATCCAAGGCTAGCCTCAAAAGAAAAATTGCCATGGACTCCAAAGATAACCCAAGGCATTCTTTGGTTATGTCAAGAATCTAAGTGGCAATTCCCAGATCTGCTCAGAGTTAGTGCAGAATGGCACAGAATACACTGAACCAACCGATATAGCCAACATCCTGGCAGACAGGTACAGTGCAAACTTCATCCCCCTCTCACCCCCAAAAGGGCCCATAACTATACCAGAAGAATGTAGTGTCCCAGACATTCAGGTTAAAACAGCCCTCTCCAAAGCCAAAAACACAGCATCAATGGGACCGGACGGTGTCCCAGGCTGCGTCCTACATGAGCTCAAAGATGAACTAACCCCCTCACCTAAACACACTGTTTAAACTCAGCCTCTCCACAGGCTATGTGCCCACAGAGTAGCTCACAGCAACGGTTATTCCGCTCCACAAAGGTGGAGCCACAATGGATGCCGAGAACTATCGCCCTATAAGCCTGACTAGCTTGGTCTGCAAATCTATGGAGTGCATCATCATGGATCTCATTAACAAAGACATTGGGAACCTCCAAACACTGGACCCCACCCAGTTTCGCTTTGTTAAGGGCAGATCATGCCTTCTAAACCTTGTAGACATCTTTGAGACAGTTACCAAGGCTATAGACAAGGGAAAGTTGGTCCACACAGCCTAACTAGACATCACAAAGGCCTTCGACACCATTCTGCACTCAGGTAGTATAGACAAGCTCACCAGCCTGAACATAAACCCCTACATCACTAGATGGGTTGCCAACTGGCTCATGGACAGAACCCACATGGTAAGAGGTGCGGGAGCTAGGTCTGACTCTAAACCGGTTACAAGTGGCTTTCCCCAGGGCTCAGTCCTAGGACCCCTCCTGTTCGGCATATATGTCTCAGAGGTACAGGCAAGCAAAGGAGGACTATGGCTGACCAAGTTTGAGAGAGGACTGCAAACTAGGGGCTATAATTAACTCTCCGGCTGACACAGACATCCTCCAAAAGGGTCTCACTGAGACAGATACCTGGTGTCAAAACCATGGCCTTAAGCTAAATGCCAAAAAGTGCATAGTCATCCCCTTTGGAAAAAAACAAAGTACCCACAGACTACAACACAGGTGGTAGCCCCCTAAATACGGAAGACGTAATAAGGGATCTGGGAACCAAGTAGATAGTAACCACTCCTTTGATAATCACATTGCCAAAGTGGTTAGAAAATCCTTCTATGTAGCCCACCTAATTGCAAAAGGGTTTGCATCCAGATCGAAAGAGGTCATTGGGCCCCTCTATGCATCACTCATCAGACCCATCATAGAATACAATGCCCCATTTGGGATGTACCTTACAAGACACCTGCAACAACTGGAAAGACCAGAGAAGTACCTCACCAAGAGGATCACTAGCCTCAAGCAGATGCCCTATGCAGCTCGACTGAAGAAACTCCAGCTATGCTCAGTTGCATACCGCCTACTCAGAGGTGATCTCTGCCTGACATGCAAGGCCATGTCCAACCCAGAATTGATGGACATGCGCCACCTAAAGAAAACCATATCCCCTCAAGCCACATACTCCAGGGATCTAAACCTCACCACAACAATAAATAGGATGTACTGGAGGGATAGATTCCTGTCCCAGAGACTTCCCATGCTCTGGAACAAGATTCCAATCTACATTAGGCAGAGCTCCTCGCTAACCCTCTTCAAGAGAAACTTTGATGAGTGGATGGGAAACACAAAGTTTACCCCAGGGATCACTTCAATGGCTTTGCTGGACAGAGGCACAGGGAACTAATCTAAGGGGGTGGCGAAAGCCAACACATTCTCGCTAGTCTTATAAATGCCTTCGGGCAGATAGCCTAGTACCTACCTATGAACCTATGAACATTGAAATGTCTTTTTGACTAATTCACACAAGATTGTATTCCTGGACCGCCAACAAGATATCTGAATTTAATGAGCATTTCTTCCATAGGAAAAAATATCTAGATCTATTCCTAAGGTTTTCAACTCTGACTTGCATCACTGTGAGGGAATACCTCAGGATTTTGGGTCTCATGGCATGTATGCTTCTCATGATACTCCTGGCAATACTCTATACAAGAAAGATGCAATGGCATCTGAAGTCTCTTTGGTCCCAGTGCCAACATCCTTTGGCTTTTCAAACCCCAGTGCTAGAGTCTGTCAGAAGAGAAATCACTTAGCAGAGACCGAAAATATCCCTAAGTCCAGGTCTCCCCTTCTTCCTCCCTGGTCCAAAGGAATCAGTCACCACAGACACCTCAGACTTTGCTTGGTGTGCAGTTTTAGGATAGATAAAAGTGCAAGGTGTGTGGAAACAAGGAGAAATGGAAGTATATAAATAGTAAAGAAATGCTTGCCCTGATCAAGGCAATGAACTCCCTGAATCATCTTTGGTCCCCAGGCAAGTTGTTACAGACAATACCGCAGTCATGTGGTATATCAACAAGCAATGGGGGACCAGTTTGTACCCTGTACAGACTAGCCATGTTAACTTGTGATATAGCTTCACAGCACATTCTTGCTCTACAGGCATCCTACATTCCATCAGAGCAAAACTGTGTGGGAGACAATTTGAGCATGGCAAGAGCATACCCTCATGAATGGAAAATAGATCAAGGGGTCTTCCAAGATGTGATCCATCTCTGGAGAGTTCCTCAAGTAGACCTATTTGTCTTCTCTCTGAACAATTAAATGGGAATATTCTGCTCTAGGGCTTCATGCAAGAAGGCCTGGAAGAAAATATGCCATTTCCTTTCCTTGGACAGGAATGTTTCTGTATGCATTTCTACTCTTTCTGCTGATATCTAGGATACTTCTAAAGATTCAGAAAGAATCACCCAAGAACATTGTGGTGACTCCTTTATGGCCCAGGCAACAGTGTTTCCCTTTTCTTTTGGAAATGTCCAGGGGCAATTTTCTCAAGCTTACTCATTGAATGGATCTACTCACACAAGATCAGGGTGTTTGATATAGCCTGACTCCAAATCAACTTCAACTGATTTCCTTTAAGCACCTGTTTACTGAGGATGTGAAGCAGGTAATAATGGAGGCAAGAACCAGTGCCCATTTGGGCTAGTTCTTTTCCTTATTTGCAATATTTGTTAGTTACTGTCCTATGGCTTTTCTTACTCCTCCATCAAGGTTCATTTATCGGCCATTTCAGTATGCCTGCCTATGGATCCTCCTCTTTCAATACAGTCTCATGTCAAAATGTTTTTGAAACAAGTTTTGCATGGAGACCTCCAGGAAAAAGCAGTGACCCCCTCCTTGGGATCTTATGTTTTTGTTAGAGAAGCAAACTGTTGCACCATTTGAGCCAACTTAACTAGCTGACTTGAGTTTCATAACATGCAAAACTGTTTTACTGATTGCTTTGACCTCTGCAAGAAGAATATCTGAGTCTCACACTCTTATGATGAGTCAATAGTGTCTCATTTTCCACAGAAACAGGATTTCTTTGAGTACTAATCCTTTTTTGCCTAAAGTGGTATCTGAGTTTACTTTAAGCCAAACTCTCCATCTCTTTGTTTTCTTTCCTGAACCTAAAAATGAGGGAGAAAGGATGGTGCATTTTAGCTAGTTTTATCTGTATTAATTACCAGAACTCCATACCCTGAATGTCCGCAGACAACTCAGGTACTATCTTGACAGGCCTAAATCTTTCAACTCTTTGGATCAGTTGTTCATTTCTTGAGAAGGTAAGAAGGAAAAACCTGGTCAAAACAGATTATTTGCAAATGTTTGTCTCAGGCTATTACCTTTTGTTATATGTACAACTACAAAACTGTTCCAGGCAGGATCAAGACCCACTCTACCAGGGCTTTGGCTTCATCTACAGGTTTTTGGCAAGGGATGGATTCTAGAAGTATACTAGAAGCAGCAACTTGGGTCTCTGTGTACATTTTCTTGGAATTACAAACTTGATTCCTTCCCTACATCTAGATTAGGCTTTGCTATGACTGTTTTCCAGGGGCTCCTGGACCCTTCCTTTACCACCTCCCAAAAGTAGTTAGTTAGGGTAATCTACCCATGTAGGTAAGGCTACTGTATCAGTGATCAATATGATGAACATAGTGTAGTTGTATAAGTAAATATATTAAAACAGTAGATGTCTGAGTGATCACTACTGCAGTAGGCACATCCTCCCTCTATCCCCCTCGTTTCTTCCTCTCCTTTCTCTGTTGGCATGAAATCTATGAAGGGCTTGGCACCGGAACCTGTCTTTTTATTCAGCTAAGCCCAATCTGACTAATGATTTGATGTGTTGAACATGCCCTTGAAGCTTTCAAAGTTGGCCTGCTGTTATATCCTTGTCAGGATATAGCCCATATAGCTAAGGCTACTGCAGTAGTGATCATTTGAATATATACTGTTATGGTTAGCTTAGTTACACAGTTGTACATTATTAGTATACAGATGGCAATTAATACAAATAAAACTAACTAAAATGTGCCAGGCATTTATTTGTATTATTTGTGATGTTATGTCAAGACTAAGAATGGCTAATATGAATTATTCAGGTTGCCACATACTGCTAAATAATTCCACCTATCATAATCATATTCAGTTTCATACTGTACTCAAAAAACAACATAGAAATCCATCTAAATTGCCTAATTCTCTGATTAACAGCATTTACTGACTAAAATAGAAGGTCCTCATAGGTCTTTTTGTCTTAGAAATCTACTAACATCTCATTCAAATGTATATCTATATCTATATCTATATGTATCTGTCTATATTTATATATTACTCTCCCACTTATTTGTTCCACAGTTTTTCTGACTGTTAACCATACTGAAACTCTTTATCACTTTTGACAGTAACCACTTTTTCTTGGAGTCCTTTGTATTCTTTCCTACATGATTTAGTCCAAATGGCTTCCAATGGTTCTCCTTGGATGTTTTTGTGAGTCTATTGCATTGAAGAGACTTATGCACTCTTTGTTGTGGTTTCATTATTGAATGTTATATATCTCAGTCATGCCTTAAGTTTTCATCATAGTTCAATGAATCTCTAATTTGAAATGTTTTCAAAATATATCCTTCCTTCCTTGCAATTATGTGTTTGTCTTACCAAATGCTCACATCAGTATTGGTCTAGTAAAATGCATTACATTAGTTCTTAGTCTAAATTTCTTATTCACTAATCATCTATGTGTCTTTTCAGTGAGAGTTGGTGGCTTCAGAGCAAGATGGGGTGTTGGGAGCAACCAAATGGGTGAGTTTAACTGGAATGTGGTAGGACTTCTGTTGGGTGGGGTCAGCTTTCTTCATGGATATGGTTCTAAATAAATTACTGGTCATACACCACTGTGTGTGCTAAGCAGTCTTCCTCTGGATGGCTTATTGTTCAGATTATATGTCAGAACTAGTATGAGAAAAAAATGGAGCTCATTTCATACATATGAGGAGGCCGAATAGGTTCTATTAGGATACCATGAAAACTGCCACCTCTAAACATAGAACTGCTTGACCCCGATTGCATGAAATTACTTAGTCAAGTACACCTATAATCAAAACATATGTACTAACAAGTGAGGTTGTGCAATGAAAACTGCAGGAACTATGGAAGGGCAACGCCCTTCTGTACTCTACTTAACTTATTATTTCAGTCCAAGAGTACTCTAAATTAAAAAAAAGAGTAATCATTTAAAACAAAGAAAAATGTGCCACTCTTTTTCTAAAAAGTTATGCTCTCTTAGTCAATAAAAACTGAAATCACATACTTTTTTTTTGAAATTCAAACTTAGTAAAATCTGAATATAATGCAACTTGCTAACCTAGAATGTTCTGTTGGCCACATAAATATGACTTATTGATATGTAATAATTCTGAAACACAACTTATCAATCTATCAACAGTATGAAACATTAAATAAATGAGAAAAAACAAACATAAATACATTATTTTTTTGCAGGAGACAAACCTGTTAAATATGCATATCAGCTCTGAGATCACACTACTGTGGAGAAAGGACAAATTTCCCAAACCATACTGTGCTGTAATCTGAATCCAAAAGCCAGTGCAGATGATTTCTGATCAACTGCACTGGCTTTTTCCCATTTGATGTAATAAAACACCAAAACGCATTAGAGTCCTAATGCCTGTTGGTGGAAACTGTCAGTACAAGGTTATAGTTTTGAAGCCCCCCAAATCCCATCCACGCCCACTTCACCTACATTTATACATAGCTATCCACTCACCCCACACACCCAGCAACCAATCCACATCCCTCCCACCCACTCATATATTCACACATACCACTCCTACAAATCCAACCAATTAGCAACTCTCCTTAATAATGAAGACATATCTCCTGGAAATGTCACTAGTATCCTTCTTAGTATGTACCTATTACATCACATCTTACAACTACCCAGAACAGGACAACTTCCCACAAACCCATAGATCCACTGCCAATTCTCTCCCATCCTATCTCCTTACTCCCTAACAATTAACTCCAGCTTATACAATACTACTACTGTAAGCTATGGCCATATTAAACTCTTTACCTCTTACCCCAAATCAACAGCAGCCCAAAATACTTTACCATACTACAAAAACTAGCTAAATTAATGCAAAATGTCCATCAACAGCTCCTGAGTGCTGGAGATATCCACTCAAACCCAGGACCTAACAATACAAGTCCTCTGGCTAATTCACATCAGCGTCCCAAGACAACACAAGTTAACACCAGGCCATTAAACAATCTACTCCTCCTAAACCTAAATATTAGAAGCATTAACAACAAAACACATGAACTACACACTCTAATCTCTCAATACTCCCCAGATATAGTCAGTATAACAGAAACATGGCTAAAACCATCTACCCAAGATACAGAGATCCTACCACCCGGATATAGTAGTCTTAGTCAAGACAGACTAGGTAAAAAAGGTGGAGGCATTGCCCTGTTGTACAAAAATAGTTTATCCATAACTAAAATCAAGGTAACCATGCCCCCTTTTGAAAAAGCAGAAATTCTCTTTGCAAAGCTTAAAATAAGTAACAGAAAAGCCATCAACCTAGTAACAGGTTATATCCCACCAGGTAATAACATCCCTACCATGGAGACATTCCTTCAATGGTTATCACAATCCATGCCTCAAGAGACCATTGTATTAGGTGACTTTAATATAGACTGGCTCACATGCTCTGCTCAAGTACCCACTAACCATATCAATCTTCATACCTTCTCTCAAGTAATCAAACAGCCCACCAGAATAGTCAAAAACAGTAAAAAACAAAGCCTATTAGACTGGATCTTACTAAATAAAATACTCTACTACTACTTAGCCGGTACCCTTCCAGACTCATTGAGTGACCATCAAACTACTTTCTTACTTAAATGCAACTCCCACCATCCCCAAAGTCTTATACTCCAAACAATTAGAAACAAAAAACACTTTAACCCCACTAACTTCAGACAAGAACTAAAGCTATATAATTGGTCTGACCTTTATTACCTACCCTTAAATGAAGCTATTGAACACTTCAACTCTACCGTCTTAGAAATATTAACAGACACGCCTCTGCATGAACTACTAGAGTAAAGTCAAAACCAGTTCCATGGTTATCTAGGGAAACTAGGCAAAAAATAGCTGAAAGAAATATAGCCTGGACAGCCTGAAGGTCGAATAAAAGCCCTAGTATACAGCCAGCCTACCAACAGATTAGAAATCTAACCAAAAAACTAGTTATGCAAGACAAGAGAAACTCTTCATTACCCATCAAAACCAACACATGAATAATCCTAAGAAATTCTGGGCAGGTTTAAACAAGTTACTACACCCTGGTAAAACCATTACCCCACCCCCAACATCAGGTCTAATAAAAGACAACATAGCCAAATCATTCAATACATTATTTACTGAAACCATATATGCTCTAGCCCAACAACATCTCACTGTCACTACAACAGGTGTCCACACCTCCACTAACTACATGCCCACTTTTAAGCTGGAAACTACCCCAACCTCCTACATAAGAAAACTACTCTCCCAATTGAAACCCACAACATTAGGAGCAGATTCCCTCCCCAATGAATTTCTAAAACTGGCAACAGCAGAAATTGCTGTACCAGTTACTATACTAATCAATAGATCAATCACTGAAGCCACAGTGTCCCTGATTTGGAAAACTGCCTGTATCATACCTCTTCACAAAGGGGGCATTTCCTATGACATATCCAACTACTGAACAATCGCAATCCTATCTCCACTGGCTAAAATATTAGAAAAATGCATCCACCATCAACTAATGTCCCACCTTATAAATCAGGAACTCGTATCTCCAACTCAACTGTCTAGGTCATAGTACCACCACAGCTCTGTTAGCATTCACAGATACCATAAACCATAACAGGAACAATGGTAAACTTACTTCTGCCTTTTTCTTAGACCTATCAAAAGCTGTTGATATGGTTAGCCATGATAAACTCATCTACCACTTCAAAAACCTAGGCTTAGACAACCAAACAGTCTCCTGGTTCTAAAATTGTCTCGGGGACAGGCAACAAGCAGTACAGTGGAACCATAACTTGTCTCCACTTTTACCAGTTACTCTTGGGGTACCTCAGGGATCAATACTGGGTCCCTTGCTGCTCTCAATTTTCACACTCTCCACTCAGCTGCAAATAGCACTAGCCTTATCCAATACACTGACGATTCCACTATAATATGCAATGCCTCAACCCTGGAAGAACTGCACAATAATACCCAGGATAATTTCCACTCAGTTGAAAACTGGCTTAATGACAATGAGCTCATTCTTAACCCCAAAAAGACCAAGATCCTGCTATTTCACCCCTCACAATATACCAGCCTTACCGCCACTTTCAATATCCTTTCTAAAAATGGTACACTTATCACACCTGAATCCCACACAAAACTACTAGGCGTCACTATTGATAACAAGTTAAAATTTGATATCCACATTAATCTAGCCACTAAAAACACTCACAGAAAGCTAGGTAGTCTCTACAAACACAAATCCTTCCTGACCCATACTGCTAGGATTACAATTGCTCGCACTCACCAGCTCTCAACATTACTTTATGCACCCCCAGTCCTAACAAATCTATCCAAAACAGAAACCAGCAAACTGACAACCTGATATAATCAAATAGCCACATTTGCTAATAACACATCTTTTAGAACATATCACTGTCATAACCTAAAACAACTGGACTGTCTTGAACTGCCAAATGTACTAATCTATAATCAACTTATCATCACTTATAAGCTGCTCTCCCACCCAAATAAAACACCATCTTTAAGCAACCTAATTCTGCAGTATTCCTGTCCTAGGCAAGTCCGCTCCACAGATAAGTTACTATTAACAGTTACTAGATCCCACAACCATGCCGGTGACTCCCTCTATTCATCTTACATATCTAAATTGTTAACTCCCTGCATTCATCCATTACCCTGGAATCTTCTCTATCCAAATTTAAAAAGTCTATCAAAAGCCATCTCAATAACAAATGGTTATGTCCCTGCTCTACACCAGACTAACTTCAGTCTTACTCCACTACTGCAGTAACTCTTGCCTTAAACACATAGTCTCCTGATAGGACTGCACAGTCTTATCAATACCACATTCAGATGCATTATGTGACTCTAAATACTTAACATACTTTAATATTGTTTGTATATGTATTAATCATTCTATATGTCTTTGTCAATGACTTAATAATGTGTGTTCATCTATATGGTCTTGTTGTATATACTAGAAACATGTTAGAATATTTTGTTTATATGTCTTGCATATATGTTTCTTTGGAGCTTTTCTCCCCTAGCCTCTACTGAAAATGGATATGTATCCAGTTGGACTATCCCGGTTAACAAATGTAAAATAAATAAATAAATAATTTTGCCACTTTCTAATAAGTGAGTGACCATTTTTGGACAATAAATATGAATATTTAGTTATAATTGGCAATTAGGTTGCATTTTTATATGCAGAAGGAATAAAACAACTGTATGTTGAACTTCTGAGGTCAAAGTCACAGTTCTTAGTAATGCTTTTCCTTTTTTTATATTAACATTTCAAATAATGGAAACATTTCTTTTAGGGATACAGACAAATAACTGTGGTAGTTTTAGTACTTATATTATAAAAGCAAAACATATTTTTATGTATTATTTATTCACATTTATGAAAAAATGTGCATGTTTGTTACGGACTGAACTGAAAGATGTTTGCATTGGCAATATTTAAAATTATAACAATAAGGATACATTATGAAAGCCAAAACACTGGTTATGTTGTTATAGTGTTTCTAAAACATAACAAATGCTAGTATCAGTTTCTTTCACACACATAATGTTCCAATGAAATGTTTTCCTTCTGATAGGCTATACCACCTTTTACCATGAAGAAGTCAGATAAATAAAATGGCCAAAGTAATGGCAGACACACACATTGCTCAAACAAGCCATATTAATGACAATTTAACAATGATCATGCAACTGCCCTTTGCTTTCACACATAACCTGTTCTCCAACAAAGAAAGTCAGCCACTTTCTGTGCATACTTGAAGAAAAGGAAAGATGTTTAAACTTATTGCCATCCAAGTTAGGCAGATATGTTGCCCCTCTACAAGGAATATCAGTGAACACCTAACAGTGATCATGTAACTGTCCTTTGCTTTCACAAAGAAGCTAACTTCCTTCACACACGCTTCCAAATATAGCCACATTCTTTGTACCTCTCCATTGTTTGACTGCGATAATGGTGAGAGAACAATACCTACAGTATTGTATTTCAATTTGTTGCTCAATGATTATTTAACAGTGACCATGTAACTAGAAACTACCCTTTCCTTTCACAGACAACCTGCCCGCACATATACAAAGACAGTCACCATATTTGCATACCTCTAATGTTTGATTGTGATGAACATAAAAGAAACAATGGTCACAGTATTTATATTGGCTTGGTCCTCATAAACAAATATTTTTTTTCCAACAAACCATATCAGTAATCATTTAACAAATCCCCTGTAAATACATAGTGCTTTTGCACAGAAACTGCCTTATGTGCACACATATATTTGTTTGATTTTGGTGAAACTGAAAGAAATAATGAGCACACAGAAATAAATCAAATACCAGGAAAAAACAAATCAATAGCCAGTAGCATGGCATAAAGGGATAATGCTCTGACTATGACCTGGTTAACCCAGGTTTAATTAGTGGATTGGGTGTTTAAGGTGCTGGCAGGGGAAGGATGGATGTGCCTATCCTGGGGGTGGGTCAGTCCTTGGATTCTCCTTGTGTATAATCCCTGGTTGAGAATGAAGACATGCAGAGGGGCATCGTCCTAAAGAAGAAATAGATTGAGGAATTGGCCAAGACACTGTGGAATGAGATGATAAGTCAGCATGTCCCCATCCCACATCTGCCCTCTGGATGTGAACAGACATGTGCAGGGGAAAGGGTTAGTTATGGCTTAAAGCAAAAACACTCCTCAGTAGCAATATTAGGCTGCAGTAGGAGCTTCAGTGTCTTCAATGGATCTTGAGCATGGGTTCAGAGAAAGCATAGGATTACCTGATGGACTAGAAGAAGCCCTGATGGCAGCCAGTGGTCAGCTGTGGGGAGCTGTAGGAAGACAAGAAGGTCACAAAAATAAAAAAAAAAAAAAAAAAAAAAAAAGAAAGCAAATTATTGAACCTTCCTGCAAAATTCTTAATGCCAATGTCTCTACTTCAAAAAATATACATCCAGATTAGTAAAGCTGAATGTTACAGTTAAAAATAAATACTGTTTCTATTTGTCTGCCCCTTTATTATTAAAAAAGGCTAAACACACAACAGAGTCCCTGTTGTCATAACTTACATTCACTCAGATGCCCATTGTAAATCCTCACTTAGCTCTGATCCTGAATATCTCCAGTTACTTAGTTCAGTGCAATAACCAATGAGAGTGAGTTTCAGGATCATAGCAACAGGTAGGGGAATGGATATCTTACACTATTTCTATCAGTGATGCAGCCATTGCAATAGCGAACAAATGGCAAATTACTATTTATTTATGTATGTATGTATGTAAGTATTTATTTATTTTTTACTAGTTGCTACCTCTTGCCACTCATATTGTACATGACCCTTAATTCCTCCATTTTAGTTAAGCCAGGAGGAGGTAACATCAGGCATAATAACAATATCTTTATGGGTGAGACAGTTTTTCACTGTTCTGTTTTAAAATATAGCACAGTATTCTTTCATTCTCTTTTTACTGAAGCATAGTAGTTACAACTTACTTGCATGTTCACAGGGCTGGCCTTGGATGAAATGACACCTTAAGCAAATGGTTCCATGGTGCCCCCAATGCCCACATCTCCCACAGGCACACCCTGGGGCTTCCTTTTCACCCTATTCTGTACTCCCCCCACACCATCCATATGAGTTGTTTCTTCCTTTTCTTACATTTTGTCTTTCTCGTCATCTCTTTCCTACATACTTTCAATACAACCTAACTGGCCAAGAATGCACTATAATAACTGTGAAGAAAAATAATTGAATTTAGCCCATATGATGGCCTGTAGGCATCCAGAAACCATGAGTTTGTAGATGGTCTGAGATACATTTTACATAAAAAAACTTTTCATCCAAAGATGACCTTAACAAATATCATGAGTAAGAAAAAAATCAATCTTTATTATTTGACTTGGCTTTTTCTTGCAACCGTTCAGTACACCTTAACTAACCAAGACTGCAGTGTAATAACTTCAGAGGAAATTGAAAAAAAAAACAATGTCTGAGGATTTCTAGGCCTCTAGACTCTATTGTTTTTTTTTTCCTGGATGATCTAAAGTACATTTTTTAATGATGCTTTATTCAATGATAGTCTGGGAAAAACATATGACAGAAAAAAAAAATTCTGTATTACACTGACTTTTTCTCATGTATCCTTTCAAAAGTCCTCAACTAGCCAAGGCTGCATTGTAATAATGTGGGGAAGAGTGGGGTGGGGGATAAACAAATTAAGCTGGAGGTTAGTATTAGAAATGTTATTACTTGGAACACCAGATGATGGGTATACCTTGCTCAATGATTTTGTGTTTGCTTTTATGCTGGACATACATTTTAGACTTTTAGGGAAAGAATTCCATCACCTTTGAGTGAGAAAAGTTGTTAAAATACAGAGCAGTGCTCTTTATAAGCATTCCCTGGATCATTCAGGTTGTATTTTTACTTTTGCAGGCATAGATATGGTGAAACAGGGATCTAACACATCTTACATATATTTAAACAATATATTGGATGATAAAGAACAATTTGTGGATCAGTTTAACTATTGCACTATTTCATCTGGGCTTAATTGGCCATTATTAAGTGTTTATAGTTATTTTTAGCATTAATTGTGGTTTACTAATGTTATCCGATAGAGACTGAATATGATCTATAGCAATGCAAGGTATGAATTTTTATTAATGTAAATTAAATGTAGTTGGTTTGGAGAGATGTAATTGAATGCATAATTAGGATATCTTGTGACTTTTGGCTCTTATTTAATGGAGCAATTGTTGCACTATCACTGTTATCAATGAACCTGTGGTGAACAGCTAAACCAATTTAATGAATGGGATTTAAGATGATTATTGTATTCTCACTGATGCAGTTTACTCAAGAGTGCTGTATATCATGGAACTTGCATCTTAATAATTGTTTTTGTTTCCTATACTTCTGGTTGGTGTAATCATCATTTCTGAATATGAACTGTGATGGCTACAGGTGACTCAATGTCTTTTTGTCCCATTTTTCTTCTGATGCTCAGGCTACTGACTATATCAACAACTTGGATAATGCAACCCACATGAACGGTTAGGTGAGTACTACCTTGAGATGTAAGCCTGAAGCAAAAGATTCTATGCATTCCATTTTTCAACTTGTTATGGGTGCCAGAAAAAAACTTTGTTATGACACCTGAAACCATATTTTTATGGCTTACATGAAAGCAGGAATGGCTGAGATTTTCCCTGAACCAAGTGATGGTTTGGATGATTATATTCAGCAATGCTGCCAGAAGACCTGTTGTCTCAGGTCAAGGTTCATTAATAGAGACTATTTCATATTTTTAGAGGTTTGTTTCAAACATGTTTTACCATATATAATTTAAGGCTACAGGACACAGCAGACATTTTGAGATTATTTCTGATGTATGAGTTCTGTAGTCATGTCTGTTATGTACATTAATTCTTTGTGTATTTCTATGCCATATGATTGGTGGATTGCAGATATTTACATACTGGCTTGAACAGATCCATCCTTCTATGTTTGAATTTTGTGATTTTTTTTAGTATAGTTAACTGAGTTGGTTTTGAACAGGAATGTGTTTTTACCACAATTTTGAATGTTATCTGCAAATGAAAGGGACAGCAAAGGGAGTAGCTTTTGCTCCTACATATTACAATATTTTTATGAGATATTTTGAGATTATGTACATTCTTGATAAGATTAATACTGATTTTCTTTAATCTTAATATGTGGTGCCATTATTTGGATGACTGTTAGGTTACTTGGGAGGTGAGCCTGATGGAATTGAATGGATTTTTATAATATCTTAACACTAATATATTTGGTATAAAATTTAGTATGGGGACTTATTTCAATTCCATTGATTTTTCTGAATGTAAAAATTAATAAGACTCTGTATCATCCCTAAATACTACAATTTTTGTAAACTGTTTTGCTAAGAATACTTTTTTTAACTCTAAGATAGATGTCACCCCCAAATATTATGAAAAATACCCCCAAATTCCAATTCATGTAGATAGAAAGAATTTTTAGTAATGAGAATCAATATGAAAAATATAGCAGGGACATGACACACAGATTTAGATTTAGACGTTATACTGTTCAAGGCTTAAATAAGGCAACCCCAGAGGTTGATACTCTTTCGTGTTCTTTCATATTAACATATAAAAATAAAGAAAGGGAATTGGCAGGATACCTTAAGGTTTATGGCACTTTTGTGGCCAATTCATATTTAGTTGTTGAGGTTATCAACAAACATTAGCATATATTATTGTCAGGTAATGTTAATCTATTATGTTATCAGTTTAATGTAAATTTAGCTATAAAAATAATAAAAATTTGACATAGTATTTCAATTATTATGGGGGTAATCCACATTATGCATTTAGGAGTGTTTCAGGGTTGAAGGGATGTTCTACCTGTGGAAATTGCAGTCTATGCATTTATATCTTAAGTACAGAGAGTTTTACTAGTCTTAATAGTAACATGATGTTCGATATTAGAAGTTGTATTACCTGAAACACCAGATGGCTGCTATGCCTAGCTCAGTGCCTTTGTGGCTGCTTTTATGTTGGACCCACCTCTCAGCCTTTCAGGAAATTAATTTTGCCACATTTGAGTGATACAATCCTCTTTAGAACATTCCTTGGATCATCCAGGTTGTATTTTTACTTTTGTAAGCATATATATGGTGAAACAGGGATCTAACACAAGTGATATATATTTAAACACGATAGTGGATGACAAAGAAAAATTGTGGATTACCTTAAGTATTTAATTTGGGCTTAAATGGCCATTATTAAATGCTATATTTATTGTTGTTTACTAATGTTATCCTATATAAACTGGATATGATCTAGTAACATAAAGTATGACTTTTTATTAAATGCAGTTACTTTGGATGCACTTAGTTGAATGTGTAATTAGGATATTGTGTGACTTTTGGCTGCTGTTTAATGGAGAAGTTGCTCCACCACCATTGTTATATGAGCAATGTACATGTGGTGAGTACTGAAAATGGTTTAATAAATGAGGTTATATATGATAATTGTATCCTTGTTAGTGCTGTTTACTCATGTGTGTAAAGTGTACATCTATCTGTCTACATAGTTATCTATACATTTGCCACCAAAAGGAGCTACTGTCTGTGTACCTCTCCAATGTCATACTGGAACAAAACTGAAAACAAAAAGAAATAGAACACAGTAACAAATTTCAACCTGTTTCAACCATACAAGCTATATTTTCCTTCTGTGTATAGCTCTCTGAGGTTTCATTGTGAGGAAAATTAAACAAAAAAGAATTTTTGTCCATGCTATCTCTCACATGCAACTTTAAGAGATTCAACTGCTTCTCCATTACAGAAATATATACTGAGTGGAGGAGATAAGTTTGAGTTTACTCAAAAGATGCAAAACCTAGGGGTTATTATTGACTCATGAATGACATTTCAGGACCAAGTATCAGCTGTAGTGAAGTATTTCTACTTCCATCCATACATTATATCCAGTATTAAGCACCTTATACTTCAAACTGATCTCTCATCTGTTGTTCAAAGAATGGCTTCTTCCATACTGAACTACTGTAATGCCCTATCTAACACCAAGCTGAATCATTTACAAATGGTACAGAACTCTGCAGCAAGGCTACTTCTGGTTCTTCATGTTACCATCAGATTACACCAGTTCTGCATAGTCTTCATTGGCTTCCAATCCCTTATATTTTTGTTTTCAAGATCCTG
The DNA here is from genome assembly GCF_019279795.1 of Protopterus annectens. Taxonomy (NCBI): domain Eukaryota; kingdom Metazoa; phylum Chordata; order Ceratodontiformes; family Protopteridae; genus Protopterus; species Protopterus annectens. The sequence goes on from NC_056739.1 coordinate 1,373,525,016, forward strand.
GTGTTAGTATACTTGTCCATTCACAACTTGGGTCCCTGACACCTGAAGGAGCTTATTGAATCCTATTGATCCCTGCATGGGTTTTGCATTAATCCACTAAGGAACAGCTAGTGGTTCCATGGGTGAATCTAAAAACCTGTGTTTTTTGGTCATTTTGTTATCAGGCTCCTTACCTGTGGAATTGGCTACCTCAGTAGTTTTGGGACTGTCTCATACTTGCTGACTTTAGGCAGGCATTAAAAATTAATTTGACCTGGAGTTTAATGATTATGGATGATGTCTTATGACTTGATTGCTAATATTATTTTAATATATAACTGCTTTAAATTATAAAAGTGCTATAGTCTTAAGGCACATTAATACATTTTAACATGGACTTTTGAACTTGAACCTCATACCGACTACAGTGATCTACAGTGCAGATATATGAGCAGGGCTGGTTTTATACCTGGTGAGGTTCAGGGCACAGACAACTACTAAGCATATTAAAATCCACTTATACAGCTTAGGGTGTAGGGACCAGTAGGCAAATGGAAGCTCTGAGAATTTGGATATTCCGTGATGCATTTTATCTTTATTCTTAAAAGAATTAAATGGTCAGCCAGCAACTGAAGGCCATAACTGTAAATTAGAATGAAAAATGAAATAAAAACCAGTACGGGCACCATGACTTGTAGCATACAGTTTTAATAAAACAAAAGGTAAAAGATAAGCGCTTTCATGTTTATACCAAGCACTTGTTGTGAGGGTGGCCTAATGGTTAAGGTGTCTGCCTTACAAACACAAGGTGCAGGGTTTGAGTCTCACTTCTTTAGATCAAACAATAAATGCAACATAGTAACATTTAATAAACATTATACTCAATTACAACACTTCTAAAAAAAATCTAACCAATGATATTAGTGATTTAATCTATGCCCATTCAGGGCTGGTTTTAAGGAAATGAATCCATTGAAGCCAGGATATTTATCTGCTTGTAGTCTTAAGATTCACTCCAACTCAGCCCTTTCAGTAATATTAACCAAGTCACCCCTTCTAATACTTGTCTGTAAGCACTTAAGCACTTTAAAAGAAAAAAAAAAACATGTCCCATATTGTCCTTCACATGTTTGGTCAATGCATTCTTCTCATTGCCAATGCTGATGTCATATGTGTCTTAGAATTCTATCTTTTAGCTTCTTGTTAGTTTTACCCACATAAAAACAACAACAGGATGTGCAGGTAGCTAAATAAACAACATGCTCTGTATGACAATCAGCATAACCTTTAGGCCTAAAAACAAAATTATATCATGAATGTTTAAACAACTGATCTTTAGAAATAGATGCACAAGCTTGACACGTTCGGCATGCATAGGTGCCTATTCTAGTTGATGTCCATTTTATCTTATTTTTCACATTATTATTACTATCAACACAAAGTTGTCTTTTCAAATTCAAACAATTCTTAAAAAGAAAGATGGGTGTATTACCAACTATTCCCACTGTCTTCTCATCAGCTGTTAAAAATCTCCACTTTTTTCCGTATAATGTTACATAAAAAACCCACATCGTTTGTATATCTAATAGCAAACCTAAGCTTTGATTTTTCATGTACATTATGTGTAACATGACTAGTGCTATTATGGGAAAAAAGGGTCTACATGATTTTCTTCTTTCAACATAAATTTGATCTCTAGTCTTATCCAACATCCGTCTATTATAAACTCTCTATGAAAAATTTTCACTCATCAAGTCTATAGTTTTTATAAAGGCAGCCTTGCGAGTGCATAATCTAGATGCTCTCATACAATGTTGGAATAAATATGCCTTGGAATGCATGCTTTCCTGTACCAACAAATCATTTTTTCAACAATCCTTACAATATAAAGAAATATCAATTCTACCTAATTAATCTACATCAAGATGAACATCTAAAAAATCAATATTGGTACTTGAACTGTGCACGGTAAATCTTAACAAATCAGTAGTAGTTTCCAAATAATCAATGAAAGCATCAAGCTCTTGCTCAGTGTCTGCCCAAAGAAGAAAAATATTGTCCACAAAAAGATGATAACATTTTATATGCTCATGGTGGGGACCAATTCCTAGAACATGCTTCTCCTCCCAGTCACTCATTACTATACTTTTTCTTTTAAAGTGCTTCACTGTATACAGACAGGTATTAGAGGGGGTGACTTGGTTAATAGTACTGAAAGGGCTGAGGTGGAGTGGTTCTCAAGACTACAAGCAGATAAATATCCTGGCTTGAATGGATGCAATTCCTTACAACCAGCCCTGAACTGGCATAGATTAAATCAATATTTTCATTGGCTAGGGTTTTTAGAAGTCTTGTGATTGGATATAGTGTTTTTTAAATGTTACTATGTTGCATTTACAGTTTGATCTGAAGAAGCATTTGGCATAAAGGTGAATGTGCTTATCTTTTACCTTTTGTTTTATTAAAATTGTATGCTGCAAGTAATGGTGGCCATACTGGTTTTTATTTCATTATTCTTAAACGATGACATGCTAACTGTTTTTACTACTACATGTAAGAGTTATGTATGTGTCCAATGATACTGTGTGACCCACAAATAAAAATTGCTGATATTATTTTTACACATACACTGACACTGCTCTGACAAGCTATGTCTATCACAAAATGTACAATCATGCACACAGACACATACACATTTACACACATACACATATTCTCCCCACACACTTACCTAAAAGCAAATTGAAAGAATGCTAATGCACGTATGCCAAATCTTTGCGGTGTTGGAGAAAACTCAAGCGTATGGAGAAACCCACATAGAGACAGGGAGTCCATACAGATGCTGCACAGAAGATACCATAGCCAGAAACTCAAACATAGCCAAGTACTGTGAGACGACAGTGCTACCATGCTAGTCATCAATTGCTTTCACTCACATTCTGCTTCTACCAGACCGTTAATGACAGCTACTTGTCATGTACAATACTGATGTTTGCTAGGGAAAAAAATAATGGCCAACTTGTTACTTTCAAATAGAATGCAGCCCCCACCACCCACATGCAAACATACTCCATAGCAATACTAGTTTACACAGATTTCAGCAAATACAATATATTGTGTGACACCATTTTTGCCATGCTAGATCAGTGACTACTGTTCAACAAGGATAAAGCAACAGAAGACAAATCATTTTTAGCAGTAGACTGTCTCTGTACCTATTAGTTGCAATCAGTTTATTGACTTTGTGCACCTCAGATGTCTTAGTGTGGTAAGAAAAAATAATACTGATCACAGTAATTTCGTTCATAAAAGCAAACAGTAATCAAAGTATAGTAGTCATCTTACTTAAAGTACAAATTAGTCCTGTACAGCCAGATTAGTGATTGTTTAAACTGCACAAACAATAAAGGTCAGTTACTTTCATCCATAGATAGCTCCTTGCTCCTGTCCAGCAGTTATAACCAGTTCTGTGTACATTTCAGACATTTGATTTCTGATAAAATGATTGCTATGTAATGTATTTCAGCTTTGGTATACACAAATAATAGTCATACATTAAAGATTTCAAAGTTACTCCACACAAATAACAATAGTCCCACAAAACCAGAATAATGTGCAAAGAGAAGTTAGTAGTTTTCTCCCACAGCTCCAGCAATTATAATATACAACTCTCATAAAATAAATAAATAAAATAAGGGGCATCCAGAAATGTGTTAAAGTAGCTGTGAACCTTTTAGCAAATGTGTCAGGGGACAAAGGGACACAATTAGAAACATATTTTAAATATTGCTCATATATTTAGAGAGCTGTTAAAATAACAGGTTATTATTTTTAAAGGAAATAAAGTCTGAAAGTCAAATGGCTGTCATCATTTGCAGACTGCAGTCCTCAGTGATTTTTGATAAAACCACACATATGAAGAACAACCCTCAAACAATGCAAAATCTGTGACATAGTCAAGGACAGCTTTCAGATTATTTCACAGAACTATAAGTTAGCAAAGTCAGTCAATGGCATAGCTCAGCCATCAAATTATTTGGTCAAAAAACAGATACAAACAATGCAAAATCTGTGACATAGTCAAGGACAGCTTTCAGATTATTTCACAGAACTATAAGTTAGCAAAGTCAATCAATGGCATAGCTCAGCCATCAAATTATTTGGTCAAAAAACAGATACAAAGCCAAAAATAATGCAGGCAGAGGAGTGACCAGGGCCCAAAATCATAGGCAATGTTTAAATATTACTCATTATTTGAGAAAGTTAATTGAACAAGAGATTTTATGTCAACACATTTTCTGAACAATAAGAAGTGAAACACTAATGTCTGCCATTACTGACTGACTGCATTCCTCAGTGATTTACCAGAAAATTAAAGCATTTATGAGGAATAGGGCAACACTGTGAACTAAAAACCAGGAACTGTTGAGAAGTAAGCTGAGCTGTCCACTGCCCAAATACTTGGTTGCCTATCAGAAAAGTATAAAAAAAATATCAACTTACCTGCAATGATCTAGACCATCTTTTTATGTTTCTTCAGTCCATACAAAGGCCATATTATTCAGTCCAGTGCCAACATTTCCAGGCGTTTGATATGTTCTTATCTACTTTTGAAGAGGGACAATGCAATTTGCAGCATTTTCCAACCCTGTCAGAAAATAAATAAATAAACATTATTTTATTTCATTAGACAGTCACCTAGTGTGCCTATGTGTATGGCTTGCCATGCTTGTTTATTAGCATTTCTGCAAATAGTGAGATGCACAGCTAATAAACAACAGGAATTATATGCAGCCAGCAGCATATGATAACAAATATAATTTTAGACAAAGAGTGTTTGGTTGAAACTTTGGAGGGGCTACAGCCCTCTAGCTAAATAGTGTCAACCTCCCCTGTGGCTTTCCTACCATATCTTGTGTGACACAGGTTTTGGCTTGCTTGAGAATTAGATACTCTAACCTTGTGGCACAAAGTAATACAGCCCTAACTGCACCCCAGATGAAACATGCTCACCTAACAACATTGGCACAAGAGGGTCCTAGCAGGGGAGAATGGGATTGAGTAGCAGTGCATTCACAACACCTTCTGGAGTGCAGGTTTATCATTTGCAGCAAGGAGTATATAGCATAACCAGGCTGCACATAGATGTGCTGCCCTGGGAGAGAGAATGGACCACAGGGCTTTCACTCCAGTGCAGAAATGAATGGGTCATCTTGGTGAAAGAATGTGAGCCATTGGACTGATTCTACACTCTCAGAAAAATAATTAGATGTCAACATACAGATTTTGTATAAAACATTCAAGCAATGACTTCACTTTTTCAAAACTCTAATCAAATAACTTGAACAGTTTCCTAACCACTTTATCAAAATGTCATATTTAAAATAATAAAATGTGAAACTAAATGCATTACTTTGATTAACATATTTATTTACTTTTTTAGCTGTCACTGAAGGACTTTTTTCTAACTAAAAACATGCGACTATTGTATGTTAGTGCTTCAGTGTTTATGCCTGCATGTATCTCTCTATATATGTATATATTTAATTTCAGACCAAATAGATCCTAATGGACATATGTAGACTTAGGAGGAGATTAAAACTTGTATTTCTACAAACTGGATATATATATATATATATATATATATATATATATATATATATATATATATAGATATATATATATATATACTTTATGCAGTACGTTGACTTAATCTAGTGAACAATTATACAGTGATCAAAGGCTGAACCAATCCATTATCTAGGGCAGATCAAAGACTGAAAGGGATGAAATGTGGCTATGATCATAAAACAGAAGAAAGTATTAAACATCTGAGAATAAAATCAAGAATGCTTGATGATATACTTGGTTGTAGGTCAACTAGGTTGGGAAATACAGAATTAATTGAAGGTTCTGATATATCATTACATTTACTGAATGATAGTTTAGATGAAGGAAATGTGTCACATTAAGGAAACTATAGTTTTGCAGATGAAAAAAGGTTGATAGAATATCATGTTAAGATTCCATGGGACAGTGACAACTTTAGTGAGTCTACACCAGTAAGAGAAAGGAATTTAAATTATGGCACTATACTAAGGTTTACTAGGGGGATTTCTTTCAGACAGTTTTGTGAAACAACTAAAACATACAACATACTGATAATATTTAAGTGTTAAGAGCGTGGCAGCAGAATATCATTTAGGAGGCAAAGGAAAATAAAAGAAAAATAGTTATTGAACAGTTGGAACAGTTAGAAGTGGTTTTGCATATTGAAGAAGGAGTCAGGAAGAACTTAATACAGAGATAGGGTAGGAAAGAAATAAGAGTGTGTTCCAAATTCAGTCAAACATATAATAGAGATGGTCAATAAGTCATCACCTAATACCTTAATAGATGCTTGTCTTTTTACCAGGTCTCCAAATCTGTTATAAAATCCTTAGTTTCATCTCATACATTTGAAAACAAGGTTAAAAAAGCAGGGATGTCTCATTACCTTCTCTGCTGGCTTGCCATAGCATATGATATACTCGCTTAACTTTAATCTCTTCTTTTGGAATATTTTGGAATATCAGTCCATCCACTGAATAACTCTGTTATTTCTATTTTACATTGCTGTATCTCATAAAACTCTCTCTGAGTCCACTTATTTTTATGTTTCTTTTTTGCCTTTATTTCTTTTCTAAATCAACTATATTCTCCTCCAGACAGCCCAAGCATTCTTCTGCCATTTCATCTCTAGCCCTTAGTTACACAGTATCATCAAAAGCCTGAATAGTTATTGAATGCTCATTTAACATGTGGTTTATTCTTTCTTATCTTTTTTTTCTGTACTATCAAGTTTTCCTGTACAGATTGCTATAGTTCTTTCAGTTCTCATCATATAACATTCAGAGAAAACATAGGTTTCTCTTCTGAAATCTTCCCTGCCACTTGTATTCCTTTAAAGTCTCTCCCTTTGACATACTGCTAATCTTAGTCATCTACTCTCTTTCTAATTAAATTCCTAACATCAAAAGCTAAGAATTTACCTCTCTTATTTGGGGAACTCACCAGAAGCATGTTGATCAGAGAGTTACCATATTGGATGTCCTAGCCCTGTAGTTGCATTTTTACCAATATAGACAAGTTTTTTTTCATACACATACTTACTAAGTCAGGTTTGTCCAAAACATGGTGACAATAAATACTGAGTTCTAAGATTTGTAGATATTATTGGTTGCATCCCAGGATCCCCTTAAAAACATATTGATTGTATGGACAGATTTGTCTGTTAACCTGATTTAACTATTAATCCAAGCAAATTTTGCCTAATGATCTTTGTTTTAAGGAAAGTAAAAATGTTAGAAGTAATGAAAACCTGGTAATTGTGACTACTCATACATATATAGGAATAGTTTTTTCAGTTTCTATGCCATCTCATATTAAATATTTTAAGGTCAGAATTCAGAGGACTTGCCATACAATTATTAAAGGAGAATCCAAATATCAATCTTTTCTCTGCAAATATTGATTTTCATTCCTTGTAATGCAACACTAAAGATGCCACATACAAAATAATCATTATTTAATAATGATTTCATTTGTCTTATGTATGAATTTATTTCTGTTTTTCTCTGTTTGTCTTGTCATCTGTTACAACAAGAAGGCTGCTGAGAGTGTCAGAGTAATTAGGTTAGGTCGCTTATTCCATCTATAGAGCCATTAAGATAACAACGATTCTTGAAAGCCAACATTTAAATGTGCCTTATCAGTCACAGATTGCCAGCATCACACCTCAAATAAAGGGTGCAGTCTGGAGTCTGAACAAAAGAAAATCTGTCATGCTTGGTTTTCAGATGCAAAAGAACAAGAAAACACAACTCACACGTGGTTTTATTTTTATTATTATTATAAATTAGTTGTCTTTCCCTTTAATTAAACTCTGAGTATCACAAAGAATGAAATATTTTCATTTTACTTTTTTGATTTTCTGTCAGTATTTGAATTTTCATATTTAGCACACAATTTTTCTGTAGAATTGCACATTTCTTCTGCTATTTTGTTATAGCATTTTTACATTGCATATAGTGTTTTATTGAGAAAAGTCAGTGAATTTGTAAACTAACATTAACATCAAATACTCTAATTCTACCTCCAGTATTAAAAGCTGAAAAGGCAACACAAACCACCTCAGCCCAAGTAAAACCTATTCATTATGGAGGTCAAATTTATCAAACTTGATCACTGAACTATAGTTGTTACTTTCAAAAGAACAGTTAACTCAGTTACATTTTCAAGCCTGTCATTCAAGTATCCCTTAAAATGATGTATCAAAGATGGACACTAATAAAAATCAAAGAAAGCAAAGTAATAAAAAATATGGTGTGATGCTGACAGTCAGCAGTAGGCAGTCCCAGTACTACTAGAACTTGATAAAACAGAACCACAGCAATTGATCCTCTTATCATAAGAATTTTCTCTAGCCTTATAAAGTGGTATCATGGAGATGAAAGCACTTACTGTAAAACATCATCATGCTACCCATGGCAGTTCCTATTGGGTCTACTTTAATTAAACGAAAGCGGAATCCATCTAATACGAATCCTTCAACACATAAACAGCGAAATGAGATAACGTCGAACATGCAAAACCATGAAATTTAAACATTGAAATCGCAATAGTTGGCCAACCCCACCGCCCGTAACATACTACCTACGCAAACACAACAACAAAAAAACACATACATACACTAACCAAAACCCTACTACTAACCCTAAATTAAAGCACCAAAACCCCACATGTAACCCTAAACTAAACCCCACATACACAACTATCTATGCACTACCCTTAACCCCTCCCTAACCCTAAGGTCCGTAACTACCGCACACTTACCCTACAGAACTATACCCACACAAAATAAATATTCCACACACATACACTTAACAAAACCCTACACTAAACCTTACATACATTACCTATCTATGCACTTACCTTAACCTGCTCCCTAACCCTAAGGTCCGTAACTATCGCACACTTACCTTACGGAGCTATACCGCAAATGGGCCAACTATGACAATTTGACATTTCCGATTTCACTATTTAGTGCGTTCGATGTTTAAGTAGACCCATTCTCATTCAGGTTATTTTGGGCTGTAACAAATTAGAAAATAATAATAACCACTTACTTGATGTAAAGACATCAGCAAAGTTGAAAAGTTCAAGATATGCTGAAACACATGTTTTTTTCAGTTTTTCTGTGTGGTTCCCCTTTAAGACTTGACATGACATTAGATGTAATGACCATTACAACACTGTTCATTGCCTATGTACAAAACTCTATCTATCCTTTAATTGCTTATGAACTGGATATGTGATGGTGTAAAATATATATTAGGCATTATGTCTTCCCAGAACTTTACAAGGACTATGTATGAGATCAGAATCAAATTGATTCCATCCACAACCAATCATTGATAGCAACATGATTGTTGGGTAGATTAAGCTAACCCTTTGTTTAAGACTTTGAGAGGTGTGAGATATAAGCTTTTCATCAAAAGAGAAGAAAAAAAACTCTTTTATTTAAATTCTGCTTAAATATTTTAAGTTGAACTAATAGTAATCTGTGTGGTAAAACTTTTTGTACGTCTCTGCTTTTTATCCATGTTATAGCCAAAAAAAAAGTTATCTGATTGCATTCCTTTATTTTGTTCTGGGACCGTAGTCTTGCAGCTTTATTTTCAGTTGTGTGAAAATTGTGCATTACTGCAAGATTTTAGCATTGTGTATACATTATACTGCACTTTTATTTTTCAAGTAGAATTCCATATAAAAGGTAGCTTTTTGCATTTTGAACCCTGTCTGGGGCCTCAATCAGTCTTGTAGCTTCTTTCACAGTTGTGGCAGGACTGTAATTTACTGGCAGATTTGAACCTCATTTAGTCATTTATTACAGTGTATTTGGTACATTTCTGTGCAGTCTGGTGCCATTGTCTGTGGTGGGATTGCAGCAGTGGGATATTATGAATCATGCTCCATGTTTTGTGCCTCAGTACGTTTTATAGCTGCATATACAGTGGATATAAAAAGTTTGCACACATCTGTTAAAATGCCAGGTTTTTGTGATATAAAAAATGAGACCACGATAAATCATTTCAAAAATTGTTCCCACCTTTAATGTGACCTCTAACCTGTACAATTCAATTGAAAAACAAACAAATCAGTTATGGGAAAAAAAAATGTACAATATGCTGGTTGCATAAGTGTGCACATCCTTAAACTAATACTTTGTTGTGTGTGCACACCCTTAAACTAATACTTTGTTGAAGCACCTTTTGATTTAATTACAACATTCAGTCTTCTTGGGTAGGAGTCTATCAGGATGGCACATCTTGACTTGGCAATATTTGCCCACTCTTCCTTGCAAAAGCACTCCAAATTTGTCAGATTGCGAGGGCATCTCTTGTGCACAGCCATCTTCAGATCACACTACTTTAGGTCTGGGCTCTGGCTGGCCCATTCCAAAACTTTAATTTTCTTCTGGTGAAGCCATTCTTTTGTTGATTTGGATGTATGCTTGGGGTCATTGTCGTGATGAAAGGTGAAATTCCTCTTTATCTTCATCTTTCTAGCAGATGCCTGAAGGTTTTGGGCCAAAAGTGGCTGGTATTTGGAAGTATTCATAATTCCCTCCACCTTGACTAAAGCCCCAGTTCCAGCTGAAGAAAAGCAACCCCAAAGCATTATAATGCCACCACCATGCTTCACCATGTGGATGGTGTTCTTTTGGTGATGCAAAGTGTTGTTTTTGCACCAAACATACCTTTTGGAATTGTGGCCAAAAAGTTCAACCTTGGTCTCAACAGACCATAAAACATTTTCCCAACTGCTTTTGGGAGACTTGATGTATTGTTTTGCAAATTTTAACCAGACCTGGATGTTTTTCTGTGTAAGAAAAGGCTTCCGTCTTGCAACCCTACCCCATAGTCCAGACATATGGAGAATACGGGAGATTGTTGTCACATGTAGTACGCAACCAGTACTTCCCAGAAATTCCTGCAGCTCCTTCAGTGTTGGGATCTATATTACATGATGGAATGGTCAAATAGTCGAACACATAATAGTTGACCCGTAATAATCGAGCCGCCACAATGTCGAACAGTTCAATGGAGGTCTCCGTACAGTGCGGAAATGGAAGTTTTCCATTGTCTGCACTGTAGTGCAATCTCGGAGTTTATATATTTAAGTAGCGGGGGGTGTGGGGGTGCAGGGGGGCTTGCCCTCCTGTGTAGAGCATTTAAATGGTTTGTTTGGGTGGGTTTTTCTTTTTTTTATTTTCTGTTCGACATTGTGGCTGTTCAATTATTACGGGTTGACTATTACGTGTTTGACTATCTGACCATTCGATCACGTAATATAGACTCCAGTGTTGTCGTAGGTTTCTTGGCAGCCTCCCTGACCAGTTTTTGTCTTGTCTTTTCATCAATTTTAGAGGGACATCCAGTTCTTTGCAGTGTCACTGTTGTCCCATATTTTCTCCACTTTTTGATGACTGTCTTCACTGTGTTCCATGGTATATCCAATGCTGTGGAAATTTTTTGTACCCATCTCCTGACTGATACCTTACAACAATGAGATCCCTTTGATGCTTCGTAAGCTCTCTGCAAACCATGGCTATTTCTGTAGCAGGCAACGGAATAAATGTCAGGAAAATCCTACTAGGACAGCTGAACTTTATTTAGGGTTAATCAGAGTCTCTTTAATTGATAGCAGGTGTGCACCCAAGAAGACTGAATGCCATAATTAAATCAAAAGGTGCTTCAACAAAGTATTAGTTTAAGGGTGTGCACACACAAAAAAGTATTAGTTCAAGTGTGTGCACACTTATGCAACCATTGTACTGTACATTTTTTTATTTTTTATATTTTTTCCCCTAACAGATTTGTTTGTTTTTCAATTGAATTGCACAGGTTATAGGTCACATTAAAGGTGGGAAACATTTTGAAATGATTTATTGTGGTCTCATTTTTTTATATCACAAAAAAATGGCATTTTAACAGGGGGTGTGTAAACTTTTTATATCCACTGCAGTTACTTAAAGTTGCATTGGAGTAGTCTACAAGTCTGCTATGCTTAGCACAGAGCTACATCCACCCAGGATCTTTTGTTCAAGACTCTGAAAGGTGTGAGATACAAGCTTTTCATCAAAAGGGAAGAAAAACACTTTTAATTAAATTATTCTTAAATACTTTAAGTTGCACATATATTGACATGTATGGTGACACTTTGCTTTTTGTCCGTTTTAGACAAAAATCTTATGTGCATGCATTTTTTAGTTTGTTCTGTGACCATAATCTTCTAGTTTAATTTTCAATTGTGTAAGATTGTGTATTACTGTAGGTTTTAACATTATTTACTACACTTCTATTTCCATAAGTAGAATTATATGTAAAAGGTAGCTTTTTGTACTTTGAACCCAGTATGGGGTATTAATCAGTCATGTAGCTTATTTCACAGTTGAGGCAGGGCTGTGACCTTCTGCCAGATTTGAGCCTGATTTAATCATTTGTTTCAGTTTAACTAGTAAAAATCTGCATAGTCTGGTACCATAAACTGTGACGGTATTGCGGCACTGGCAGTATTGTGAATTCTGCTCCAGGATTTGTTCTTCAGTACATATTATAGCTATATATACCTGCTTAAAGTTGCATTGCAGTAGTCTGGTGCCCTAGTCTGTTGTGGGATTGCAGTAATGGCAGTACTGTGAATTATTCTGGTCTAGGATTGTGTGCTTCAGTACTTTTTATAGCTGTATATACCTGCTTAAAGTTGCATTCCAATGCCTTTCTGTTTACATTGCTACTGTTTTTCAATGTTCTTTGAGTCTGCCGCACTTCCCACTGAGACAGTAAGCTAAAGGCTTCTGAAATTCTAACAGTGAAATTAGAGCTCCAGTTTGAATTTCCCCCAACCCTTTCATCCTTTTTTGTTGTGATTTTTAAAGGCTGTGCCTCTGACTTCTGCCATTTATGGTAATCGGACTTTAAAATTCTCTCCCTCTCCTGCTTAATTGCTATTGTCTGTTGTGTAATATATTTAAGTACTTTCCCACCCATTGTTTTTCATATATCCATAATACTGAGTGTCCATCCAGCAAACCAGTATTGCACTTGAGTAAACCTCCCTTATTACAGGTTTTTTCCTGATCATTTTTCCAGAGCTCTCATCTGTTAGTGCCCTCACAATTCTCAAATGTCTCTGTAGCCAGCTTAGTAGATATGAGCATCCTGAGATAATGTAGCAATTATCTCATGTTCACAGGCAACTACACTGTGTTTGTTTTAAAGAGATACATATACACAGTTTCACTGGAGGCAAAAATCTCACATACAAACAAGCTTGCCAAGAACGCACACACTACATCCACCACACATAGTGTTCACCAGACACACAGACCATCTTAACCTGAGGCACTAAAAAGCAATCTTCTCAAGCCTCAAAGACCTCCAAAGCCTATAAATGGCAACACCTATCCTCAACAATCTCTAAATCACCCACCTAAACAACACCAAACATCACACACATATGCCAGCACACACTGGAGCTGGAGCCCCAAGAGCAAAGCCCATAAGGAAAGCAAATACATTACCCAAGACCCTGTTGTATGACATACAGATGCCACACTTATCAGACTGAACAAGGAGAAGAAAACAGTTAGTTACTTATCTGGAGCCTGGATCTGCCAAGTTACACATGCACTCAAGTCACTACACCATAGGTACCAGTATGATTCTATCATAGTCTACAGGGGTGTTAATGACCCAAGACATACTTCCCTGGACTATGCGAAGAAAGACATTGTTGATCTCCCTGAATATGTTTCTCAAACAGGTATGTGCCTTACATTTCGCAGCATTATACCTTCACCAATGATGATGCTACAGTATGAACAAAAGAAGACTTACTTTAATAACTGTCTTAGTATCTGGGGTCTGTTCAGGAGGAGTCAATATTTGTCAGTATTGGAGGATATGGTTAAAAAAACATGTTGCTTTCCAAAGGATGGTCTGCATCTGTCTCTCCCAGGCTTCTGAATATTGGTTAATATTTTAGCCACCACCTTACAGCCTTTTTAGGCACTGCCAATTTGACAAACTTACTGACATAGCAAATAAAATCCAAAGCAACCTGAAGGTATTACTGCTCAATGCTAGGAGCCTAAATAAGAAAGTCCACATCCTACAAGCTCTCCTTACTCTGCAGAATATAGACATTTGTGCCATTAGAGATACATGGTTTAAATCTGCAGAAAGTCCTTCAGCAATGCAAGGCTTATGTGCCTTCTAAACATTTAGACTGTCAGCTACACAGACAAGGACAAAAGGTGGATGTGTCAAAATCTATAGTGGCAACAAGCATAACTTTACTTTGGTTAAACAGGATGATACTGTGGAATTTATCCCAATGCAAATTGATTTATTTCTTTGTCTATTTATTTCATTTGTTGACCGGGAAGGTCCACTGGGCCTAGAAGAGCCCATTTTCAATGGAGGCCCAGGGAGAAAAGCTCCACAAAATTAAAATTAACATACAAAATATATACAAAAAGATTTAAATACAATGTTGATACATATAAATTAGGGTACAAGGTTGCAAATAAAAACACAACTTTAACACCATAGACAAAGTCTCATACCTAATCCTAGCAAGCTTTAGGTTTGGCTTTAAGTCATCCTATATGTCCCTAGAATCCAGAAGCTCATACCTAGACCCACTGGAGAGAATCACCATTAAATCAAATATCCTATTCATGGGAGAATTTAACTAACCCTATAAAGACTGGGAAACATTCACTGGCTCATATTCACAGGCACAATGATTCCTGGATTTTATTAACACAAATATCTTTGACCGGATAATGCTCACACCCACCAGAGGTACAAACATACTGGATCTGCTTTTCACCAATATGAGAGAGGACCCCCCCCCCCCATGTCATGTTCTCACAGTTGAGGTCAGACCAGAAAGCTGTCTCCTTTGAAATAAAAATCAACTCTGTAATCCTAGCAAAACTGTAACAGTTAGTAACTATTCCAAAGCAAACTGCATCCAATTAAGTGATAGTTTGTCAAAATTCAGTGCACCTCCCAACACTGAGTTCAAAGCAACCTATGCGGAATTATTTGCAGAGACCCTGCGCAACCATATAAATGTCTGTATAGAGGCTGCTGTACCTACTAGAAGTAAGTGCAAAACATACTCTAAAAACAAACCACACTGCTGAAATCCTAAACTTAATAGGGTATATCACAAAAGGAAAAAAGTCATGACTAGTTAACTCCAACAAGGCCAATTACATGGTCAAGATAGCTTCACAGGCTATAGACAACCACAAGGCATTCTACAGTTATGTCCAAGGCCTCAAAGGCAACACACATCAGTTTGCCAAACTGATATTAATAATGCCACCTTCTCTGAGTAAAGTGACATACTAAATTTGCTGGTTGATAAATTTAGCTAAAACTTCACCCTCTCCTCCCTTGCATCCCCTCATGATATACTTACTAGTATAACCACCCAGCTAGTAACAGGGACCGGGTCCTAGTAGTGTTAACTAAGGCCAAAATCACTGCCTAAATGGACCCCAACAATATTCTTGGATGTCTCATAAATAGCTTGAAACATGAATAATCAAGACCACTTAAGTCATTTTTCAGCTTTAGTCTCATACAGGCTTTGTACCATGAGAATGGAAGACTGCAGTGGTTATCCCACTACACATGTGGACCATCAACCAACCCCAGAAACTACAGACCTATTAGTCTGACTAGCCTAATATGCAAAACCATGGAACAAATCTTCATGGAAATTATCAAAAAATGCATAAGCCACCTTCAGACACTGGATATAGCCCAGTTTCTTTTTGTCAAAGGAAGGTCATGCCTACTAAACTTGGTTGACGTCTTTGACAAGGTTACCAAGGTGATGGGTGAGGGAGAAAATGTTGCATACTGCTTACCTGGTCCTGACTAAGGAGTTTGATACAATACACCACTCAGGTATAGTTAACAAACTCATCGAACTGGGCATAAACCCCTACATAATTCACTGTATTGCCAGCTGGCTCACTGACTGAACCCAGGAAATCAGGATTGGTGAGGCCACTTCCTCTAAGAGACCAGTCACCAACAGGGTAACTCAGGGCTCTGTGCTGGGACTTCTCCTATTTTGTATCTGCTTCCTGAAGGTAAGGGCTAATGTCAAGGGCCAAGGGGCTTTGGCTGTCCACATTCACAGATGACTGCAAATTAGAAGCCATCATAGATTTCCTCCTGGATACAAACATCTTACAGGAGGGTGTAACACAGACAAATGACTCTCGCCAAAGTCATGGATTAAAACTCAGTGCCAAGAAATGCATTATAGTGCCTTTTGGAAAACTGCCACCCAGTCTAATTACTATATCAATGTGACTCCCTTAAGAGTTGACTACATATGTAGACAGTAATCTGGCCTTTCACCAACATGCAGCCAAGCTAGTAAGAAAATCATTCTGTCTGGCCCAGCTTATAAATAAGGGTATGGCATCCATGTGCCCAAGGAAGTCATTGGCCCACTGTATCTGGCCATTATTCGACCCATCATTGAGTATAACATCCCCAAAGGCATGTACCTGACCAGACATACACAACAGTTGGAATGCCTACAAAGGTTCCTTACCAGGGGAATCCAAGGTGTAAACACACTGTCTTATATGGATCTCTTTAAAACCATATCTTACTGGTTACTGAGAGATGATCTATGTCTGGCATTCAAGGCATCCTTGGATCCAGCTCTGATGGAACTTTTGCACTTCTGCAAAACAAACAGCATCAGAACCACTAGATTCAATGAACTAAATTTTACTTGTGACACAAATAAGACATGTTTAAAAGACAGATATCTGTCTTAAAGGATCCCCATACTTTGGAAGGGGCTCCCCATGCGTGTAAAGCAGAGTCCATCCCTAACCCTATTTAAGCGTAGCCTTGACCAATGGATGGGAAACTAGAAATTCACCTCAGGTATGTCTCAATGTCTCTGATAGACAGAGGCAGACAATAATGTCCAAACTAATATACCCCCCCGACATAACCTCTAGAAACTTACTAACATACCCCCTCTTAATAAATGCCCATGATGCATAGGGACACAATTTGGTTAGAATGCATGGCTAGGCTTATAAAGCCTCTGGAGGTCATTAGTCTAATATATACCTATGAACCTATATCAATAAAATCAAATTGGTGGGTGAAACATAGCAAAAAATGAAAGACTGTTATGATTAAGGAGTAAGGAAAATACATTTTCTGCAATGTACAGAGACAACTTTAATTTATCATGACGTAGAATATAATACTTGCATTTACATAGATATTTATCAAGGAGTATTCCACAGTTAAACATATGTATTACATTTGAAGATGATAGTATTAAGGGTGCTGTGTGAACGGGACCTTTTAGACATTCAAGATACAGCATTCTCAAAAATGTTTGTATAAAAAAATTATGTCTGGAAAATAATGCTAAACAGTGGAATATCTTAGCACCATTTCTGACAACAACTTATATGAGATATAAATGTGAAATCCAAGAAGGCAATTTCCTGAAAAATATAATTAGCAAAGGGAAAGAGTCCCCAAAATGCCAATGAGGACTGGGTCAAAATGAAAATTTGATACTTGTATTCGCATGTTTCCCATTTTGCATTAGTTTATGGAGGATTTTTGTTAATCCCTATTTTGAGTTCATGGTTGTTATTATAAGTATGCATCTAACAACCTGTGGCCTGGACCTCTCTCCATCAAGGCTGGCTTTGACTAGTGTCAGTGTCCTTGAACCAGTGATTTTCTGAGTTTTCCATTTGTCTTGAAAGAGGCTTTTCTTATCCCAGCACTCAAGCAACCATCTTTAGACCCAAATATTACTGTTCAATCTATAATCATCCTTTTATAAGTAAGGTTATTGAGGAGGTTGTCTTTAAACAGCTTGACACACATCTTACAGCCAATATATTTGGGGATCAACTTAACTCTAGGTTTCTCACTTGCCATAGTACAACATCTACTCTTGCCAGAGTAGTCAGTGATCTTTCAATGCTTCAAATATCAGTATCAGTACTGGTCTTTCTGGAGCTCTCAGTAGATTTTTTTACTATTAATCATGCTAGTCTGATAGAGTGCCTGTGATCTTAGTGTGGCATCTTCCTCATGGTCAAGGTTTGCATCTTACTTGTCTGACTTTTCTCAAAACATTTGCTCTGAACATAACTCTCGATTATCTTACCCAATTTAGTTTGGAGAACCATTGGGCTTTATCATAAGCCTACCGCTGTCCATGGAATATATATATCTTATTAGGGAGAGGAGTCTGGAAATACCTAGGTATACCACTCTTCTCTTTTTGAGACAATATGGCAAGTATGTATTCTCTGACTGATGACCCAGATGCCATCCATTCATGGCTTTATTGAAATCAGTTAAAGTAAACCACCTCCAAAACTGGGGCTTTGGCAGTTCATGGTGGTTTGATAGATTCCCCTGTTTCTTTGCTTCCTAACTTCAATTTGTTTGTTGC
This sequence comes from Protopterus annectens, assembly GCF_019279795.1. NCBI lineage: Eukaryota > Metazoa > Chordata > Ceratodontiformes > Protopteridae > Protopterus > Protopterus annectens. The sequence continues at coordinate 1,373,543,589 of NC_056739.1, forward strand.
TAATAAGCTTGAATGTGTTAAAAGGCTGCCAGACCTTGGTGTCACTTTGGATTCTAAGTTGACATTTTGGGATCAGCAATCATCTGTTGTAAAAATCTTGTTTTCATTTAAGAAACATTTCTAGGATTAAGCAACTGTTGTTGCAATCCTATCACTAAGTGTTTTTTCATGTCTTGAGCTAATCTAGGCTTGACTTCTTCAATGATGTTTACCTGAGAATTCCCAGCACTGAGATTCCCTGCTTACAGACTGTGCAGAGCAGCTGTCACATTTAGCACCTGGTACACCTGGTGCTGTTCCTTGATCTGGTACTCCTCAACTCTAAGTAGCTGAAAAAAGGTCCATTCTTTCTAACAGCCTACATTCATCCCTCAACTTTATGGTGAGGGAAAAAAGAAGTCTGCTGAGACTTTTAAGACCTATTTTTTTCTTTTGACTTTAAAAAAACTGTGGTAAACTGCTTGCTACATTTGAAGCAAGTGGTTTGTTACTACATAATACCACAAAAGTGCTTCAGTCCTGTCTCCTAACTGCAAAAGCAGTATAGACATTAATTTCTGTATCAGCATTCAGAAACAGTTTCTTGCTCATAACTACTGACTAGAGCTGACCACACCAAGCCGATAATCTGATCTTCAGGAACAGCTTTCTCATGCATATGACTTCCTTTTAGCTTTCTCTAGATGGCCTACATAACTAATCAGTCAAAAAAGTCATGTAAGTGTCCTATGCTTTCACATATAATCTACCACTCTCCCCTAAAGATAACACCTTCTGTATATGTCTGTGGTGTTAGATTGTGAGGAATGTAAAAGAATAAATGGCAACAGTAATACACTTCAAAGTGTTGATCAAAGATGTATATACACTATCCTCATACCCTCCAAGCTACATTGATAATCACTTTACTATGATAATGTAACTATCCTTTACTTTCAACAGTAGACTGCCCACCTAAACACTTCTGGTGATGAAGAAGAAGAAATAATGGACACTGTAATATATTTTGACTTGCTGTTGCAAGTCACCCAAACTCTTAATCATGATAATAAATACATATATGAAAATAATGACTTCATCATCATTTGGACATTATATATGTGTGTGAAATATATCTGAAAAGCTAAAAGGAAGGTAATATGCAAGAGAAAACTGTTTCTGAAGATCAGAGTGTTTGCTTGGTGTGGTCATCTCTAGTCAAGAGACTATTTCACTATTTCAGCAATGAAATCAATAGCTCTTAGCAAATGATCTGATGTGCTTGGCTTCCATAGTGAAAAAGCATGGTTTGATTTGTCTTGCCATGTTATTATATCTGAAAGATGGAAGTGAAAAGTCATGTTAATGAATAGCTTGACCACTCATTTCCAGATCCCATTTAGTAGTTTAATTATGATAGCAGAGTAATTATCCTGCTGGTGTCATGGATGAATATTTTATTTCTTTAAAAGTGTAATATTGTCTTCTCTCTCACCTGTTGGCCCCTTCACTGCCTTGGCTGATAATTGAACGTGGCTTGGCTCTGTATGGTCAGGACTCCATCCTTCTGTGCCACGGAACTAGCTCATTAGCAACATATTTAAGAAATGTTTCTACACTATAATAAATTGTTTCAAAAATACAAGCAAAGTAAATAAAAAAGAGAAAGATGAATACCAAGTAAAATTAACCGTGTACATGTAAAAATACATGCTGCATCCAAGTTTTCTTTATAATCTACTTTGAGTATACAGACATTTTCTAGTTACTCCAGAATACCTATAGTTATATGCTTCTCTCTCTATTTCTGTCTGAATATGACGTTCCTAATAATAAAGGAACTCCTGCTGAAGTAAATTTGTTTTTGTGCTACTAGTCATTTGTTGGGTGTAGTTTCCCCTTAAAAGTGTGTAAGTTTAAAAAGCTTAAGTGTGCAGCATCCAAATACTCTTCCCGTTATAAAACCAAAGAATACTAAAATATTGAACCATGCTGAAATGTTATCACATATTAACAAACTCTCTAGAATTATTTTGCAAAATAATGATTTTATCAGAGATTGTTCAATATCTTATTTGGTTTGCAAAAGCTTCACAGGTGACCAGACAAGATATGCATGATTTATTACTTTATAGTTATTGTTTTCCATTTCACTTGATTGTTGTAACATTTATTTTATTTATTTATTATTTATTTGATGTTTGTTTACCAGGGTGGTCTGACTCAGTCTACTGAACCCATTTTCAGCAGAGGCCCAGGGAGAAAAGCTCCACATACAGTACAATAAAAATACAGTGAAATCCAATACAGTACAAATCACTTTAGAAATACTATACAAAATAAGTTGAAAGAACAAACCATATTATAAGATGTTACAATATATGCTCACATCTAGACAATTCTATAGAATTAAAGACATTGCAGACAATAATACTCACTCTTACCATACATGATGTAGTGTCCAAAAACTAGTACATAGGTAGAGCAATGTGTGACATTGACTGCCATAGTACATGAAAAAATAATTAAATAAATAGAAAGTTAGTTTATGTTAGGAAAATAATAGCCAGAAAGTTAGTGGTGCAGAAAGATAGTGAGGATAGTGAGATAGTTAAAAAGAATAGAAGCAATACAGCCTGAGCAGTAGCTTAAGGATATGGTATAGAAACAGAGAGTTAGAAGAGCCTTAGGATCTTGCAGACTGTGGAGGATTGAAATGTGACAGAAGAGGAGGATGAGGCTAGTCTGGAAGAAGAGGAAGTGCTGAGCATCAGGCAGGCTTTATGAAGGAGCACAGCTATGTCTTTTTGAGATGATTTTTTAAAGAGGCTTTGAAATGGGTTAGGCTAGGCATAGACCTGGTAGCTAGAGGTAGTGAATTCCAAAGTATAGAAACAGAGTATGAATACAGTGAGTGACCTGGTTTTCTTCTGGGTTTTGAGATAGCTAAGAGATTTTTGTCTTCTGATCATAGGGATCAATTTGGTGTATAAGGTGTGACTAGATTGGTTAGTGCAGGGCAGGCAGTAGGCTTGAAAATAAGGTTGTGCAAGGTGGATAGCTGAGTAAAGGCAAGTTGGCTGAGGAGTTCAAGCCAGTTTAATTCTAGGAGTGGTTTACAGTAGTGTGTGTGAAATTTAGAGTTTGTGGCAGTTGCTGTTTTACAACTTTGTTGTAGCACTGTTCCATCTTGTGTATGGTAGAAGTTCATAAGTTAGTTAGGATAGGGGCACCATAAAGAAGTGAGGGAAGTAAAAATGTTTTTGCAAGGGTAGTTTTGGTTGCTGCAGTAAAGAAATGTTTGTTTCTATATAAGAGTCTCAGTTTTTGATGAGTTTTCTTTATATTTTGGTGTATATGGGGTCGAATGAAAGTTTATTGTCAATGATAACTCCTAGAAGTTTGGTTTCTTGCACTATTTCTATGACAGTGTTGTCAGATGCAAGGATGTCAAAATGATCAGTGACGGGGGGGGGGGGTGTTCTTGGGATGAAAGAGTACTAGTTTTGTTTTCTTTGGATTAAGAAAGAGTTGGGCATTTCTTAGCCAGGATTTCACTGCAGTAACAGACTGTTGAGTTTTTGAATGTAGTTCTGGTAGTGATTGAGCAGTACATATTATGGCGGAATCATCAACGTATTGAATGAGGATCCCAGAGTGCGAGGCAGTGTGAAGGTTGTTTGTGAAAATGTTGAAGAGTAGGGGTCCTAGGATGGTGTCCTGATGGACTCCAGTAGGGTTGTGGAGAAAGGGTGAGAGTTTATTGAACCATTTCACTGCTTGTTTACAATCCTTGAAGTAGCTCTGAAACCATTTTACTGTGTTATGTGAGAAGCCTAAGTTAGACAGTGTGTTTAATAGTAACATATAACTGTCTTTCCATTTCAGTGGATAAAACATTTTTAAGCAGTAAGGATTTCAAAAATTTGCATTCTTTTTGTTGCAGACCTGATATATTTATAGTTTTGTGGGGGTGCCAAGTTTCACAACATTTGATTAAATACCACAAAAGTTATTGAAATGTAAACAGAATGTCAGCAAAAGATAAAATGCGAATGTACTGCCCCATACATTTTTAGGTGGATTGCATTTTTTTTCATTACAGAACTGGTGGCATACCTCTCAACCATATAGCGAGGTATGGATAAATGCTTTGCTGCTGCCTATGGAATGGATGGAGACTTGCGTTTGCCTGGTATTTATAGATGTGTATTTAAAGAGATTTAAGCTGCTGTTTTGTAGGAAGAGGTATTTATGGGCAGAAGCTGGTGTGTGTGGACGTGCATGTAAGGAGATTTAAACTGCTGTTTTGTATGCAGAGGTATTTATGGACGGAAGCTGGAGTGTGTATGTAATGCCCCAGGTGAATATACCTGGTGGCTGGAGGAGGTACTTAGGCTCAAACCCTGTACCTTGGGTACAGGTGACAAGAACCTAAAGTCCCTACCCACCATCACTTGTGAAAATTTCCCAGATTTATGCCTCATATTGTTGTTCTGTTCCTCATAAAATCTGTGGTTTTCTGGATTTTTGTGGCAAATCAGTAAAGGATTGAATTCACTAAATAATGACATGCATTTGAATTTCAGACTTTGTATTATCAGAAAATAAATGGTAACACAAAACCTTTTATTCTAGCAATTTTCTAAGTTTATAAGATCAGTATTAAAATTCTGTCCCTATTTTTGGGGCTGTATTCCTCACTATTAGCTTTGTCCAGGTATTTTTGTGCTAAAAGGTTGAGAGTATCTATGGTGAGAACTGAGAACTGAATTCTGTATTCCACAATTATTGGCTTTGTCCAGATTTTTTGTGTTAGAGGTTGAGAGCTATGGTGAGAAGTGAGAACTGAATTCACTAAATGTTAGCCTTTTAAGGTTCAGTCTTCCTAAAGTTCCTATCTTTCAGGAAACTGCTGATTTGGCATAGTGGTATGTTGCTATGATTGTAGTGCACAGGGTCCTGGGTTCAAAACTCGTCAATGAAACACATGGTGGTAACACAACATTTTATTCTAGCAACTTTCCAAAATTATACAAGCAATGTTTAAAATGCGTCCCTGGTTTTTGGGCTTTTGTCCTCCCCCCCAAATAAACTTTGACTTTTTTCCACATTTCTTGTGCTCTAAAGTTGAGAGCAACAGTTGAGTGTTGAGTGGATTTTACAAGGAGCTCAGATCTTCAGGTGAAGAGAAGTTTAGTGTTGCTTATAGTGAGTCTGCTTGCATTGTTAATAGCATAACAGGTTAAATACTTGCTTTTGATGCAGAAGACTGTGGGTTCTACTCCCACAGTATGTAGATGCATTGCTGAAACTGTACTGTGTTGTACTTTTAAAGGGGGTGGATGTAACAAGTCAAGGGTGTAGTTACAGATAGAACAGAAGTGAGAAAATATCATGCACAAGGGCACTTGTGTCTCAGTGGAAAGACCAAAAAATATTAACCCAAATTCAGGAACAGAAAATCAGAATGATTATATTCTGTGCTGCATGATAAGAAAAAAAAATGTGTGTGTGGAAGTAAACTTTTATGATGGAAATGTTCTGAATTGGGCAGTTTTGTCATTGGTTCACTTTGTTTCATTGCCTACTGGAAAGATGTTCAAACAATAAATTTAAAATGCGCTCAGTCTAACAAGTAAGTGTGCTGTATTATACAAGGAATATAATTTAATAAAGTCAGGAAGGTGTATCAAAGAACACATGTATGTTTCTTGTTTTGTGTGCAAGGGGCCTATGATTTGAAAACAGCCCAAAGGTAATCTTTATCCACCACTGACCAGATGTATTTTCTTTGTATGTGGTGTGGATTTCAATGCTGTTTCAATGAATGTGAATTTCAAGGGCAGAGAAGTTTTAATGCTATGTTTATTTTCATTGTGCGACAATATTGCTTTGTTTAGCATATATCTATTAGTGTTTATGCATTGTGCTATAAAATGTAAAAATAAAATCCAAATAATCAATGTAGAAATAAAGCAATATGCACATTAGTGTTTATGGTATATGGGGAGAAAGAGCCAGGTAATGGGACATTGGAATGTCTGCAGTTTGCATTTGAAAGTTGGTATCCCATAAATCCAGTGAAGTGGGTGGGGTTACATAATTATATATGCTCATTTTATTTTAATCAGTGTACAGTTTTGTACCTATTTTTCATGGGCCTTGTCCAGTTTTTTGATGTTTCCAGGTTGAGAGGTATGACTGGTGGTGATTGTTTTGCGCCTGGCTTAACAGAATTACTTTCTTCTGATTATAATGTCACTGCCAAAACTGAATTTGATTGCGAATTATATGAATTCAGCAAGTCATACAAAAAATTACTGAGCTCTTGTATATGTTGCTAAAAGTGATATTTTTCATGGTATCTTCTATCATTTTATTAGTACTCAAAAAAATAAAAATGAGTCCTTAATAAGAAAATAAACAGATATCATTGCATTTTAAGTCAGAGAGCCAAATGTCAAACATTACCAAAGCAATAAGGGTAAGTTCACCCTATCAAATGCATAGTCATTACTTTAACACTTTGCCAAGGTGCTGGCTCAAAAGTTAAGTCTCAGTGCACATTTTCATCCACAAATAGTAATTCTGCAGTTACTTTGTTAAATGGGCTTTTCAGATGACTTGTCAGTGGTGAATCAATAATACAAAATGTGATGGTACTACAAACAGTGTAAGGAAACCCAGATTCCCAGGAATATTAAAAAAATTACCATGTTTTTTTTTCCTGAAATATCCCACTGAAAAGTATTGCCCTGGTACTTTCCTTTAGCTTAGATTGGCACTGCCACACTTGCCATGTTGTTTAGGATTCCGGCGCCTGATTTTCTTTGATGGGATATGGGCGTGTAATTTGTTGCATCATGTAAGTACTTTTGGTTTCTGTTGCCAGTTAGATATATTTCTTTGAACAGACAATAAAAATGTCATTTGCAGCCTTTATAGAATGTCATTAATATACTCCATGCATATAGTTGATTTTATGCAGTATGGAACTTGGAATATTTATTATTTAGTACTTTTGCATCACAAATTAGCTAGTGTGGTAAATACTTTTAAAATAACACTGGACCATGCAATCATTTCCTTTTTATTTGAAGTCATATGACATGAGATACAGCTGCAAATCATGTCTTCTCAAACAATGCACTCTGTTCTTCATGTGACAATAGATGAATGGAGCCTGTTTGCAATGAAACATCAACAGAAGTTAAAATCAATACAAAAGCATCTGTTTGCTATAACAACTCCAGAATAATAAGCACCCACACACAAAGTTTAAATAATAAAAAAAAACATGAGATCATATAAACAAAATATGTTCCATAAAATAAGACGCTTCTGCTATTCCTCCAGAGCAGGTAAACTTTAACAACTTAGTATTCATGTCATGCGTATTGGAGGTAAATAATATTTGCTTGGGGTACCAAAAAGTTTCAGTGATGCACAGTATTCATAGGATAATGTCTGGATATTTGACATCCTCATTTTATTCCATAATCCTCTTTACTGTGTCAAATATTTCTTACTATTATGATCCAGAAGAGGAAAAACACAATTAACCTTCAGTTGCACATTTCTGATTTTACTTACTTGTTAGATAGGTAAATGAAACAATCCTTCTCAGACCTCTTTGAACCATGACCCAGCCCACAATGCAAGAGCAAATGAAATATGAATAGCCAGTATACCTGCACATCTTGGAGATGTGAGATGAAACCAGATTACCAAGATAAAACCCACACAGACATGGGGCAACATATAGATTCCAGAGAACCAAAGACTTGAAGTCAGAATTGAATTCTTCACCCTGGAGATGAGGAGGCCTAAACCTTAACCACCATACAGCCCTTCTGCAGTCAAACCTCTGCTAGTTTATTACACTGTTTTTTTTTTCTTCTAATATATAGGTTTTGCTTAGCAACTTTCTCTCTTCAAGTAAGAATGCACATAAAGCCTTTAAATATACATGTTGCTTTTCTGACAGCTCCTAAAATATATTCAATCATAGTGCACTTTTAAAACTCACCTTGGGTGATGAAACTCTTCCTTGGGATAGACTAAGTTAAATACCATAATTAAGATGCATTTTAAGTTTAGGTAAAAGAGATGATGATAAGAGTATAAAAATACAAGAATTCATGTAAAACATAAAAAAAATCATGAGGCAGAGATTACAACTATACACAGTCCAGTTTCATATATTTATTTATAATGACGATTGCAGATTTATGTGAGCAAATTGGCAGCTGCAGAGAAGGTGCTTTTTTTCCTCTCTGTTCTAATTTCATGGTGTATTTTATGGCTGCTGCAAGTCAATAGCTGCCATGTGTTTCATTCTAAGCTGTGAGTGGTTTTGTGTTCCTTATTCTTGGCAGTAGTAATATTTATCAAAGAGATTAGGCATAGAATGCAGCTGGCTCAGATCCAAAGTCTCTCATATGAAAAGTGAGAAGGTGAAGCTATAAAAAAGAAATATAGATTTTCTCTAAGTTATAAACCACCCTTTTGATTTCTTACATTTTTTTCAGAAGATTGCGCAAACAATAATAATTTCATACTTCTTTAGTTTCATGAATCTAATTACATCCATCTGTGAAACATAGTATAGCGCAATGACAAGTCTTGCAACCAAAGAGTGCCTATTCTTAAGATATGCTGGCTTGAGCAAACATGTGAAACCTAATTTAAAATGATTTCTACTCAACAACTTTTGTGCTCAGACCTTATACTAGCATTTTCATATTTGTTAAATCATTAATGTAAAAACTGAGCTGAAGGATCTAATGCCTGATAGGAGACATATCACACTTCGTGATTCTTTCTTTCTTTCTTTCTTTCTTGTATGGGAGGCAACATCTGCTGATTGTGGTTTAAGTTTTAGGTACGGAAAGTCAACTCACTCAAAAAAATAAGTTGATATTGTTATCCTTGTGTACCACAGAAGCAGATCATCCTTGTCATTTCTAATATGTTACTCTGTTGAATTATTTCACTTTTAGCTGTGTTATTGGTGGATAAACATCACACAATATACATATATTTTGGTTTTACATAGTATACATTTAGATATGCTTTGAAAAGGTAATGCATGTTCATCCAAAGATGGCCTGAACAAAAATCCTGATTAAGGAAAGAAATTCAGTCTTACACTTCAGCTTTGCTTTTCCCTGCACCCATTAAAAACACCCTAACCAAACTACACTGTATTAACTATGGAGAAAATAAATAAAGATGTGCACTTTAAACCTTTTTCCCAGCATTTTGATCCAATGATGGTATTAAAAAATCATAAGAAAATACATTTAGTCTTAGCTGTTTTCTATTTCAAGGAAGAAATATGTTGTATCCAATGCATAATAAGTTGATAAAACAGTAGTTCATAATAAACTGAGAACAAATGCTTGCAAGGATGCATCATATCTTGGAATAGTACCTCCCTGTCTATCTTACAAAGCAAACAAACAAACAAACAAACAAACAAACAAACAAACAAACAAACAAACAAACAAACAAACAGATAATTACCTTCGTACCCCCCTCCAGTGTTTTATTGGAATGACAATGAAGACACAAAATGGCCACATTTCTGTATATCAAGTTGCTGCTGTTTGATATATACATATTTATTTATTTACTGGCATTTGTTTACCGGGAAAGTCCACTGGGCCAGGATCATATGCAAATGTTATATAACAGTTTCAAAAAGTGTTAAGAAAATAGGATAAGGCTAAATAGGAAACACAGCTAGTCAAAGTGTGGGTAGGCATATTTTGCAAAGTATGAAAAGAAACAGCAGATTAGAATTCCTGGAAGTTACATAAGACAGAAGTAATACAAAAGTTTCAGAGACAATTTCATTTAACAGCTGTATCTCAAATAGGTAGCACAACCAATTATAGAGTCTAGAGAAGATATAAGTGATATGAAATAGACAGTATGGGATATTGCTAATGGGCCATTAATCAAATTATTTGGGTAATGTAAGTGGAGTATAAAAAAAGATGTTAATTTTAAGGTAGCTGAATTAGAGAAAGTAAGGAATAGTGAGGCAGAGAGAGAGAGGGGGAGGAGGAGGGAAATTATAGAGAAGTGTCAATAGCTAGACAGAGGAGAGAAGTTAGAAGATTTAAAGAGAAGGAAGGGGAATAGATGGAGCAGTGGGGGACTTTAAGAAGAGGCAAAAGAATGAGTAAGTATAAAACTTTGTGGAGGTATTGAGAGTGAAGTTAGCACAGGCTAGAGTAAGTAATTTGATGGCAATGTTAATACAGTCTAGAGTAAGAAGTTTGATTGTAAGATAGGTAAGTTAAGCAATGGCGGAGTGAGTAGTGGAACAGTTACATGTCCATGTAGATAGAAAATGGTTGTATAGTTCCCTTTTAAATGTGGAAGAGCATTGTTGCAAATGGATAGAAGGTGGAAGGTTATTCTATGCTTTGGCAATTTTCCATGAGTACAATAACTGGCCTGCAGGTAGCTTGGGTTTATGGACATGGAGACTGTATTGGTGTTTAGATCATAGGGACCTAGCAGGGTTATAAAGTGCCAATAAGGATATGAGGGTGGGCAGTCCTGAGGCTTGTATATTAGTTTTTGTGTAGATGTGAGTTGTAGGAGAAGTAGGAAGAAGTGGGGAAGTTCCAGCCATTGCAGCTGTTTAAGGACTACACAGTTGTGTGTAGAGTGGCAGTTATTAGTGGCAAATTTTGAAGTCTTGTTATAGCAGGATTCTAGTTTTGTTAATAGAGAAGACTGTAGATTGAGTAATAAAGTTAGTGAGGGTAGAAGATAAGATGAGGCTAAAGTTTGTTTGGTTGGGAGGTAGAGAAATGTATTATGCTAGTACAGTAACCCAAGTTTTTTGTGGGTTTTGCTTATATTGTTTTGAATGTGAAGATCAAATTTGAGGTTTTCATCAATTATTACTCCAAACAATTAGGTGTGGGTTACTGACTAGATTTTAGTGGAGTCAAGTGAGAAGATCTCAAGGTTGTCTAGATTATTAGGGGTATTTCTCTTGGGAGAGAATATCATAAGTTTGGACTTTTTTGGATTTAAGGAGAGATGTTTTTTGTGAAACCATTTTTTAACAGTGAAAAATGCTGCTTGGGTAGATTTCTGTAGGGAATCAGAGCTTAGAGCAGAACAGACTACGGTAGAGTAATCTGCATACTGGACTAAGGAGGCATATTGAATGGTTTGGTTGAGGTTATTAATGAAAATGTTACACAAAAGAGGGCCTAAAACAGAGCCTTGAGGTACTCCTGTCAGATTGTGCAAATATAAGAAAGTGGAGTTTTGCCATTTGACAGCATGCTCTCTGTTAGAGAGGTAGCTTTTTGAACCAGTTAACAGATTGGGGAGAAAGACCTAAAGGAGAAAGATGGGAGAGGAGGATAGGGTGAGAGATGGTATCAAATGCTTTTGAAAGGTCTAAAAAATGGAAGATACAATATTACCTGAATCTCTGGCTTTGTTGACTATGTCAAGGAAGGAAATTATTGCTGTGGATGTGCTATGTCCTGGACAAAATCCATGTTGTGTAGTGGAGAGGATATTATGTTTCTGTATGTATAGGTAGTCTAATAGTTTTTGTGCAGACATTTTTTTTCAAGAATTTTAGAGCTAGGGGAAAGAATAGCAATGGGACAAAGATTAAAATATCAGTGCATGGACCCCCTTTATGTAGTGGTAAAATGATGGCTTTTTTCCATAGACTAGGGACATAGGATTCTTGGAGAGGTCTGTTTATCAGGATAGGGTAAGCCACTGAATCAGCAACAAGTTTTAGAAATTTAGCAGAAATATTATCAGCAGAGTTTGAGCATGGTTTTAGTTTTAGTAACAGTTTTCTGATAAATGAAGTGGAGATAGGTGAGAGAATAAAGTGGGGTTGAGAGGTTTGTTGTGTGTTGTTATGTTGAGTGATGCGGGTGTTAGGAGTGGATTTTAGTGAATATTTTGGAGTATTAGGGCAGCACTGAGGAGTACACTGTTGGGAGGAAGAGGGAGATATGGGAATAGAATTACTAGAGAGATTTAGGGAGAAAGTTGCAGTAATCTTAGCAATAGTGTCTATAAAGTAAGAGTTAAAGAGACCAGCTATTTGTTCAGGGTGCATGTCAGCATGTGGGCAGGGGTTGGATTTTGTGCCAGGTTTTAAGAGGTTATTGACAGAACAAAATAGTTTGGGGTTATTTTTCTTATTTGATTGTTGGTTCAAGAAGTAAAGCTGCTTATCTTTGGCAACACGTTTTTTAACTTGGTTACAGAGCTGCTTATAGTGGGTAAGGTTCCATGTTCTATCCCTGGTGGACATGATTTCTTTAGTGTTTTTTTGATAACCAGGGGACATGATTAGATTTGATTCTTTTAGTTCTGGTAGGGGCTAGCCTCTCTAGAATTGCTAGAAAAGTGTTGTTAAAGTACAGTAGAGCATCATCTAAGGGGAGAGATTTGAAGCTACTCCAGTTAATATTTTTCAGGATGTTGTTAAATGTGATGGGGTTAAATTTAGAGAGATTTTGGACTAGTTTAATGTTATGAATTTGTGGACTAGAAGTACAGGCACAGATTGTATGGGCTGGCAAATGATCACTGAAAGAGTTGGACAAAGTGCCCGAGGATATGAACTTGGAGGGATCTGAGACTAAAAGCCAGTCTAAGATGGATCCTCCATTACTTTTGTTATACCTAGTAGTGGTAGTGATAAGTTGTGTGAAATGAAATAGGTTAATGCTAGAGGATGAGTGTTTAGAGGAAATAGAGGCCCAGTCAATATTCATGTCTCCAAGGATAATTGTTTCATTTTTTTATGGTGTGAGACATCCAGGATAAAAATTCTTCTGGAGTAAGAATGTTATTTCCAGGTGGGATATAAATGACAGTTATACATATTTTTTTTAATGGTTAATATCAAGAAAAGAGATCACAATCTCAGCATTTTGGAACTGGGGAATGTGGCCTTTCAATTGGGATAAGTTGAAGATGTTAGTGTAAATGATAGCTACATGTCCACCTTTTTTTTCACTGTCTGTCTGACCTAATTATGCTGAAAGTTTGGGGGAGAATCTTGGTGTCTTGAATAGATGGTTTTAGCCAGGTTTCTGTGGCTGCAAGAATGTTATTCTTATTCTGAGAAAGCCAGGCATGCAATTCAGTAGTTTTATTACAGATACTTTGGAAATTCACATTAGTTAGGTGGAGGGCTTTAGTATAGCTGGAGATGTTAGGGTTTGTAGTAGAGTAAGAGGAAGATGGGCCAGGGTTGGGATGGATGTTGCCAGAACGTGTGAGTTGGCAGATGGTAAAGGAGAGATGCAGTATGAAATATATTTTGGAGGTTAAGGAATGTATGATTATGTGGTGTGGAGGCAGGTGTCAAATATAACATGTCATTTGTATGGAGTATATGAATTCTGGTATACAGAATGGGATTAAAGTGATATAGACTAAGGCCTATATCTGAGTATGGTTTGAGTGTGGGAAAGTTGAGGTAGGTTGGGGAGTTTGAAATAGGAGGAAGAGCTTGTGGAATTGTTGTGGCATACATAAGTGTTAGAAGGATAAGATAAATTGAGAATAGGAGTAATGTGTGATATAATTTAGGGGACATGATGGGTTGGGATAGGGAGGTGGTGATGTCAGAAAGGAAGCGATGTAAGGGAACTAAGGAGCCTGATGAAAAGGGGGAGTGGTTAAAGTATAAATTTAAGGAAAGAAGGGGTGGGTGGGAATGGGGGTAGGGTAGTGGAGCAGAGTGAGTCCAAGTGGAATGAGGGTGAACAGAGTGGGTAGAGCTGGAGTGGGAGACAACAGCCAAGCAGACTATAGAAACAATCTGTCACATGGCCACTATCTGATGGCTAGTGGCCAAGAGGCCAGTCGGTTAATTTCTTTAAGATAGAAATTTTTTTTAGGCGACCCTTAGGTAAACAAGAAAAAACAAATAAGTATATGTGGAGCTAAGGTGAATGAGGGATGACAAAAATGTGTTAAAGTGGGAGAAGGATGAGAGTCTAAGTGCTTTGGAACCATGCTGTATGCTCGCCAGAGATTTAATGTAGCTTTTACTGTTATGAAATGAGGCCATGTTAGAGTGGCCTTACACTTTACGGGAGTTATCACAATGTTAAAATATTTGAATGAGAAGTATGTTAAAGCACATAAAAGGCTCAGCGCCAGAACTTTAGATTAGAGTCCAGATCCATTCTACCAGGTGGTCTCGGTATGATATACTTCCTGGAAGGAAGGTCAAGCAGCAGGAATGCACAGTGATGTGGTGGGGGGGGGCTAAGAAAGAAAAAGCAACAGTGATAAGTCAGGAGAAGATAGGCTACCAAATAATGACAAATTCAACAGTAATTAACAAGAGATGACTAGATAAAGAGGTTAGGAAATAAGGTACACAGATCAGCAGTACACATACTCAGGATAGTGTACTGGAGGTGAAAAAGACAATAATAGGACACTTAGAGGACAGGGGAGAGAAAATGGAGGGAGAAGAATGGGTTTAAGAAGGTCAATATAAGGAGACTAAGAGGCAAGAGCAGTGGAGAAACATATAGATGGGAGTTAGAAAGCTAAACATGATGAGGAGAGTAATATATATATATATATATATATATATATATATATATATATATATATATATATATATGTTCATAGGTTCTAGGTAGTTACTAGGCTATCAGCCCAAGGGCCTAAGTAAGCCTAGCTAACAAGGTTCCCTGGCTTACCCCACCCAAGAAAGTTATTTTCCTGTGCCCCTGTTGAGCAGAGCCACAGAAGTGATCCACGGGGTGTATTTCCTATTTCCAATCCACTCATCAAGATTTTTCTTGAAGAGTGCTAATGAGGAACTTTGCTTGACATAGATGGGTAGCTTGTTCCAGAGTATAAGAAGTCTCTGGAATAGGAATCTATCCCTCCAGCATGTCCTGTTTATTGTGGTGACAAGGTTTAGGTCCGTAGAACATGTAGCTCACAGGGATTGGGATTTCCTTAGGTGTAGCATGTCCAACAGCTCTGGGTTTGACATAGCTTTATATGTTAGGCAGAGATCACCTTGGAGTAGGCGATATGCTACAGAGTACAGCTGGAGTTTTTTGAGATGGTCAGTGTAGGGCATCTATTTGAGGCCAGTAATCCTCTTTGTGAGGTACTTCTGTGGCCTTTCCAGCTCCTGCAGATGTCTGGTGAGGTACATTCTAAAAAGGGTGTTGTACTCTATAATGGGTCTAATGAGTGTCGAGCAGAGGGGAACAATGACCTCTTTTTTCCTGGATGAGAACCCTTTTGTGATGAGGTGTGCCATGTAGATGTATTTCCTCACAACTGTGGTGATGTGATTATCAAAGGAGAGACTACTGTCCACC
The DNA here is from genome assembly GCF_019279795.1 of Protopterus annectens. Lineage (NCBI taxonomy): Eukaryota > Metazoa > Chordata > Ceratodontiformes > Protopteridae > Protopterus > Protopterus annectens. Next base: position 1,373,558,951 of record NC_056739.1, read on the forward strand.
TGGGTCGCAAGGTCTCTTTTCACACATTTGGCATTAATTAGACTGCTGCCTATGTGGGAGTTCAGGGGTACAGAGTTTTTACCAAAGGGGATGACAATGCACTTTTTGGCATTGAGCTTGAGGTCATGGCTCTGACACCAGGCAGCTGTTTCAGTGAGGCCCTTCTGTAGGATGTTCACATCATTTGGGGACTTGACTATGGCTCCTAGTTTGCAGTCATCTGCGAACTTCATTAGCCAAAGGCCTTCTGTGTTAGCCTGTACTTCAGTGAAATAGATACCAAACAGGAGATATCCCAGGACTGAACCCTGTGGTACTCCACTTGTCACTGGTTTGAAGTCAGATTTGGAGTCTGCAACATTTACAGTGTGGGTTCTGTCAGTGAGCTAGTTGGCAACCCATCTTGTGATGTAGGGATTTATACCTAGTTTAGTGAGTTTAGCTATAATTCCAGAATGGGAGATGCTGTTGAAAGCCTTGGCGAAGTCAAGATAGGCTGCGAACCACCTTACCCTCATCTACAGCTTTGGTGACTGCTTCAAAGAAGTCGGTCAGGTTTAGGTGGCACGATCTGCCTTTCACAAACCTGAACTGTGTGGGGTCCAGAGTTTGGAGGTTACCAATGTCTTTGTTTATGAGTGGCCTTACAGACCAGGCTCATCAGGCTAATAGGGCAATAGTTCCCGGGATCAGTGGTGGCTCCCCCTTTATGGAGTGGGATAACTGTTGCTGTGTGCCATTCAGTGGGCACAAAGCCTGACATGACGCTATGATTGAACATGGTGCTTAGGTGGGGAGCCAGTTTGTTCTGAAGTTCATGTAAAACGCAGCCTGGGATGTTGTCCGGTCCCATGGATGCTGTGTTTTTGGCTTTAGAGAGTGCAGCTTTTACCTGAATAGTTGTGATTACAGGGACTCTGCATTCTTCCTGTATATATATATATATATATATATATATATATATATATATATATATATATATATATATATGGGTTCTTTAGGGGGTGAAAGGGGGGGTAAAGTTAACACTGAACCTATCTGCCAGGATGTTGGCAATAACAGTTGGTTCTGTAATTTTCATGCCATTGTGCTGTAACTCAGTGTAGATCTGGGTGCTGCCATTAAGATTATTGACATAGCTATAGAATGCTTTGTGGTTGTCCCTAGAATTAGTGGTGATTTTGTTTTCATAGCTAGCATAGGAAGATCTTATAAGGGATCTCAGCTTCTTAATGAGGCTGACCAGGGAGCTCTTCCACTCATGGGATTTTACTCTCTTTTGCAACAGTTTCTTCCTTCTGTTGTAGAGTTTGTTTATGGCATGGGACCACCAGATTGGCTTCCTTTTTTGGAGGCTAGTGTCTTGGTTCTGTTTGGGATAGCATGATCCATGCCCTCGTGTAAGTGCTTATAGAGTGCATTTGTGTAGGATTCAGCAGTCCTAACTGTATTGTCCATCTGCATGGGTGTCATGAAGTTCACCACTTCTGTCTTAAGAAGCATGAAGTTGGCTGTGGAGAAATTTTTTACCGTGGTTTCCTTAATGGGTGTGGGGGTGGGATGTGGATATCTAGGGTGATTATCTTATGTCAGATCTGACCAGCTAGGAGATGACTTCAGGTGTGGAACACCGGTTACTCATGTTGGTAATGACTAGGTCTAGGATATTGGTGCCCCTGGTGGGGGTGTGGATAAGTTTATCCAGGGCATTGGAATTTATGAATTCCAGAAAGCATTGAGTGAAGGAGTTGGTACATGAGTAGTTTTATATACACAGATTCATTTTATAATCTCGAAATACTGAAGCATTGAATTTCAGTATATCGAGGGTATAAAGTCGAATCAGCAAAATACCAAAACTCCAAAACCGTGAAAGTAAAAATTGCGAAGTTTACCACACTACACATACACCACACTACCCACACTGCAAAAAACTAACAAAACACACACAAACATAAAAACACAAATTAACAAACCTACACTACAAATAAGCAGAGATGCAAGCCCCCCTGCACCCCCACACCTCCACTACTTATATATACTTACTATGAGATCGCACCAAACAGAAAAAAAAAAGTAAACTGACATCCAGAGATTCTACAGTTCCTCTCACACACACATCACATATATACAAACACTGCCACATTCAACTCTTAAGCACTCATACTTTTACCTGCCTACCCTAACTCACATGTACAACTTCCAAACACACTCACATACACTCAAACACCTACCCAAAGCTCTTACAAAATAGTCACTTACCTTAACTTCCACCTAAATCCACACACAAAACCAGACACCATCCACACAATACATTCCACGTCACATACTGTAAAACCATAACCGTGAATTCGATATATCCAGATTCGCAGTTATGCACTTTCGCTATTTTGAACATTCGACTTTATAGTCTCGAAATACTGAAATTTGATATTCAGTATTTTGAGATTATAAAGTGAATCTATATATATATATATATATATATATATATATATATATATATAGAGAGAGAGAGAGAGAGAGTGCCTCTCTGTACTCACCTCTGAAGTTTGTGAGTAAAGTCAAATAACTAATGATCACAGTGTCTCCTGCCAAACATACACGACAGTCTTGTACACCTTCTGAGGTCTGAGAGGAAAATTAAAGGCATAATGGCATTGTTCCCAGTTCCACATCCGATGTATAGTGATCTTCTGTGCAGACCTGTGAGCAGGGACAGTTTTATGTTAGGTAGGTTTCATGGCAGGGGTCACTACTAAGCCTGTGTCAAAATCCATTAATACAACCTTGGGGTATGGAGGCTACCAGGCCCTTGGAAGCTCTGAAGAGCTAATGTTCTGTAATGCATTCCTTTCAAACATACAACCCTCACCCCCACCAAATATTTATTGCCACTTGTGTATACAATTTAGATGTATGATTGTAATAAAAGAGGATGCCTGTGAAATGTATTTCACTTTTTATTGAGACAAGTCATTGTCACATGTTAAGCTCTTCCAAGCTGATTCACACAAATCACATTAGTTCTACAAACCCAAAATAATTAGTAAGCAACATCAGCCAGCTATTTTTTCCTAGACAAGCAATCCTAGCAATGAAATATAGTTTGTTTGTACATATCTCAGATGTCCAGTTAAGTAGTCCATTTTACTGCACAGAAATGCACATTAGTTTTGCAAAGCCAGATAGAGACTGGTTAAAGTGAGAAAAAAAGTGTGAATTACCTTTCTACAGACAGCTCCTATCCCCACCTAGAATTTATAGCTGCCGCTGTGTCCACTTCAGATATCTGACTAATATAAAAATAATGACCATGTATTGTTTTTAGCTTTGTTCCTTGGAAATCATAGCCACCCTTTAAAGTACTCCAAGTTGCTGCACATGAAGCACAGTAATCCTGCAAGGTAAAGATAATGAGCAAATAGCAGCTGTTGGTCATATTCCCCAAAGATAGGTCAGCATTTTTGTAAATGTTGCTTTAATACATTTAGTTAATAGACCTACATGTTTTGCATATGCATGCATTTTTGAGGAATAAGAAGCATGTAACTCCAATGACTAGCATTTGTAAGTTATTGTAATCATCACTCATTTGCCAAAATAATCAAAAAAATGATGAAGGACAGGACAGGCATATGAGCCAAATGAGGGATGTTCTGTAAAATCAGGGACAGCTGAGAACTGTGGCTAGCCATCCATCCAAAATGTCTGGATGCCAGTCAGTAACAGTATTTGAAAAAAAAACTACCTCATAGGTTCATAGGTGTATACTAGGCTGCCAATGCCTTTTTAAGCCTAGCCATACATCCCAAATCTCTGACAAGTTTTGGTATCCTTGATAAGTGTAAGTAGGGCTTGGGAGATGAAACACTTACAAGCAGGGGCCTGGAAGATGAACCATTTGCAGACTGCCTGTGTCCATTAATGACATAGTTACCAAACAAGGGATGAATTTCATATTCCACATCCATTTGTTCAAATTACACTTAAATTGGGTTGGGGGATACTCTGCTTCACATGGACGGGAATTCTGTTCCAGAGAAGGAGTAGTCTGTGGGATACATACCTGTCTCTCCAGCAGGTCCTATTTAAATCATAAGCAAGATTTAAGCCTTTAGAATGGATAATTCTGGTGCTGTTTGCTTTGCAGATATGCATGAGGTCCATCAAGCTGGGGTTCAACAATACCTTGTATGCCAGGTATAGATCTCTCAACAGCCTGTAGGAGACAGAATACAGGGCTAGGGCTTTGAGGTGGTCTGCACAGAACAAGTTATGTACGCTCTGTACTCTTTTACTGAGGAACCTCTGTAGATGTTCCTATTGTTGGATGTGCCTGGTTAGGTAAAAACCAAAGGGGGCATTGTATAAAATATGTTTATATATTTCAAGTATTTATTATTGGATTATAGTCAATAATCTTAGTTGTGAGTCTATGGTTGCATTAGTTTTACAATCAATATAAAGAGTTGGTAGCAACAAAGGAAAGTTTATTGTATTCGCTGCTTTAAATTTAGTAATGAGTTTCATGACATCATTGATTGTTTAATTATCTGAATATTTAAATGTTAATTAATGTAACCTGGCGGTTTATCTGAAGAAGGAAGGATACTAAGCCTTCCGAAAGTGCTCGTTTAATAAATAGAGTTCTAACTTTATTTTTCACGGACTTTTTACATTTATAGTTTCGTGACATTTGCATTTCTTTTTGAATTTACAGACTTTCGCTTGGGTGTCTAACTTCGTGAATTTTGTGCTTCAATAGTCTGTTTTTGGTCTTTTGGGATTCAAAGGGGGCATTGTACTCAATGATAGTTCTAATGAATGCTCAATATAGTGGAACAATGAGCTCCATGGATCTAGATGTCATACCTTTGTTTATAAGTTGCACAACATAGAATGATTTCCTTACTGCTGTAGACATGTGATGGTCAAAGGCTAGATTACTCTCCACGTGTCCACAAGTTTCTGACATCTGGGTCAACTCTTAGGGGAGTGATGTCAGTATGATAATTACAAGGGGGATGACTTCCTGAAGGATACTATTACGCATTTCTTGGCATTTAGTTTTAGTCCATGGCTCAGACACAAATTATTGGTCTGTGTCAGCCCTTCCTGGAGAACATTAGTATTGGTGGGGATTCTATGACTGCTCCTAATTTGGTCAGCCAGAGGCCCTTGGCATTGGCCTTGAATTCACAGAAGTAAATGCCAAAAAGGAGCAGTCTCAGGATAGATACCTGCAGGACTCCACTCATGATTGGTCTCTTTGTAGAGGTAGACTCCCCAGTTCTATCTTCTTGGATCTTGTCTGTGAGTCAGCTGGCTAGCCACTGGGTGACATAAGGGTTTATACATATTCTCTTGAGTTTACCAACAATGCCCAAGTGGCGTATTGTGAACACACCTTGGCCAGGTCAAGGTAGCCAGTGTAAACCATTTTGCCCTCATCCATTGCTTTGGTAACTTTCTCATAGAAGTCCACATGGTTGAGTAGGCATGACCTGCCCTTGAAAAAACCAGACTGAGTTAGATCCAATGTCTGGAGGTTTTCTATGTCATTACTGATCATTCCCACTATAATTGTTTCTATGACTTTGCATATGAGTCTAGTAATACTTAACACTGCTATTGCCAATAGAACAGCTTTCTCTTCATACTTCAGATATTTCCTGCTTTTCATATTTTTTTTTACTTCTTGCTCTGCCTCTCCTACAATTTACCTCATTCATTTACTAGGTCGATTATGAATGGGATGCAGCAGGAGGCCAACACATTGAATGTCCAAGTACAGAAGACTTCCTCCCTAAGGTGCTGTATCCACTGGGTGTTCAAACAGGGCCAATGAGTGTCATGCATTTCTTAATTTTGTTAATGTAAACAAGCACTATATTTTTTGTAGTTTAAGAAAATAAATAACAGAAAAGCACCCCACCCAGTACACCACCAGGGGGGCATCTAGTTTTCCCCTGCATAAGGCTAGCCATGCCTTGTGGTGTGCTATACAAACACTGACTTCTCCCTCATTTCCGGTCTTCTGACAGACATATTGAATCTTTATGAGTGCATCAAGCAGTGCAATAGAGTATAATGTATCAAAATCAGCCATTTTAGAACAGCATTTTACCGCCTGACCTCCTTTTGCCTCACTGAGCTGTTTTGATTTGACCTCCTTTCCACAACATCTCTTACAGAGTCATCATCTCCAGAGAAGACAGGAGACAAAACCCACCTTATGTGAACTTTTCATTGGAACATTTGCCTCTCACCCAGCAACTTAGCTTAGACCTCCAGTTTCTACATCTGAGTGGCACCCTGCTACTTTCTATATAGTTGTATCCAGTGCAGGTTCCTCTTTATGTATGTATTACTGTGTTTTCTGGTCACTCCTCCTTGCTTAATAAACAGTAAAATACTCTTCAGTTCAATGTGCAATGAATGTGCAGCTTAACTTGATGGTGAAACCCACAGTTGCTCTTCTCTCAACCAAGCAGCCAGCCAATAAGAACCTTAGTTCGCAACTGCATATTCAGACAAACTGTACACCAGGCATATTGTGCTGGTCTATCAATCACCAGTCTAGAAAGTAAATAGTCCTCTGACAGAGTTTAAGAAAGCTGATGTTGCATATACCGCTTCTTCACTTCCTTCCATGCTGGAGTCAATCCTACACTCATGAATTTAGTCTAGCCTTGCAGTCAGCTGCTGCTCATGTAGTCAGAGAATTTATGTACTATTCAGGAACAGTCCACTTTATCATGAGACAGCTCACTGTGAAATAGGTAATTGGTTTCCTCTTGTTAAGTGTCTTATGTCGTGAGTGCTAGGACTGTGCAATCATGGATAGAAAGTCATATATAAAATTGGGACTGTTCCCTTTTCTCTGCAATTCTGCTAGGAGTTGAGATATGTTAGCAGCATGGAGTTTGTGGATGCTGCTCCATATGTGTGTGTGTGTGGGGGGTGGGGGGTGAACTTGTTCTCAGTTTTTTTTATTAGCTATGTGCCAAATGCAAGCAAGCTGTTCAAGAAGGGAGTTTGAAAAAATGGCATTCAGTCACTTTGGAAAATGTGGACAGCTTCAACAGCCAAAACGTGATATACTACAGGTAAATGCTTTTACTAATGATGGATTAGACTCAATCATTGCATGCAAAGTAAAAGAAGAGTTAGCCAAACTGACTAATCTTATTTCTAAAAGAATGAAATTATTATGGCTTGTCAAAATGGTTTACTCACTAAAACTGTGATCTGATGTACTATGAGTGATGAATGAGTTTGCATTCCAGTCATTTCTCTGACATGAGATGCAGGGTATCTGATGATCATCTGAAGATCTATGTTCTACGAATGGTTTGAATGTTTTTGCTTACCAGTGGACTGAATGACAAACCTGTGGAGAGTTAATACATTTATCTGTTTATTTCAAACTATCTATGAAAGTCTAGCCTTACAAATGATACAACATACCCAGACCTTCAAACATGAGATTGTCCAGAGATTTGTATAACATCCTCAGCTATGAACAAATTCAGGGCACTCGCAGAAGCATACAGTCACATAAGCAAATAGATTACACAGTAGGCACAAAGTATGGGAAATGTACTAAACCACACTAATACTTAATTACTACTTTGCAGCACTTTGTTTTTATCTATGATTTAGCTGTAGTTTATTTTTATAGCATTTGCAATATATTAATGCAATTGCTATGGTTTCAAGTATATTATTTTAATTGAAGATAAATATGCTAATAATCCAGTAATTTTATTCTGTCAAGCAAAAAATGAAAATGTAAGCAACCAACCATTACAATAAGCAGCAGTTAAATGTTTTTATCCACAGCATACTTTATTTATCTAGCCATTCATTTGTTGCCTACATGAAAAATCCTTGCTGTACATCACAAATCACTGCTACTATGGATGACAGATGGTGCTTATTTGTTCTTCTTTCGGCTTTTCCCAGTTAGGGGTCACCACAGTAGAACTCCAGTCTGCTAATGATTGGCAGTAGATTTTTACGGTGCTGAGGTGCCAGCCCGATGCCCAACCTTCAACGAAGGCACGCCCATTCACACATGCCTTTCGAATTCCACTCGACCATGGGGAGGACATGCAGACTCCACACAGAAGGTGCTCCAGCCGAGAATCAAACGGGAGAACCTCTTGCTGTGAGGCAACAATGCTACCACTGCACCACCGTGGCTTAAATAAACATTTAATTGCATTGTAGCAGTCTAATTCCTTGTATTGTTTATAGTTTTATCATTAATATGAAAATAAACTATGCAGAGATACACTTTTCTGTTACACGTTTATTTTGAGTAACATTGAAATGTATATGAAATGTCTGCCATTGCCCTCATGAAATTATTTTGATGCTCGGACTAAAGATGTTTTTGCTATCTCTGCTGATTTAGCTTAGCAAATGTACTTACTATTTGTAAACCTAAAGCAATTAATTAAAATCTGCAAACGTTTGGGACTTTTGTGTTCTGCAGCTTTGCCGAAAATTAGGTTCTGTAGTTTTATGTAAACTGAAAACAGGAGATTACCTTACTTAGTAGCTATGCTGATCAGACCAAAATACAATGCTATATTCACAGGCAGAAACTATATAACTCTCTTAGGTCATTTGCAGCATGTTTTGATATTGGGCACATGTACAGAAGCAAAGTTTCTTTCATGAAATAGCTAGCTTTACTCTTTAGGGAAATCTTTCTAGTATTAAAATTGGATTGCATGTATTGTTAAAGCCAAGTTGCATAAAGGATACAAAAGATAAGAATATGTTTTCTCAAAGGGGGTGGGGGTGGTTGCCAAAATAGTTAAGGTGTTTACCTCACAGACACAAAGAACATGGTTTGATTCTTATCTTTAGACACTGAATAACAATTGGCAAGACCTTTATAATCTGCAGAGTAATTATTTTTAATATGAACCTATAGAACTATAACAAATGATATTTGAGGTAGTCTGACCTTGGATGATGAAGATTTTAAAGGCTGGCAGCTAAACACAGCAATCCATCAATTCTAGGATTTTCTTTAAGAGCTGTCAGACATATTTGGAAAGAATCAATTCTAGTAGTTTTTACAACTTCCTCTCAGAAAAGAAAATAGAAAGTAAAATTACTATGTTAGAGAAATTGCTTCCCTATAAACAATAATAATTTAATCAATGCTTGACAGTGCCACAACAAAAATGTCTAAATACCATACTTTCAGGTCTCATTTGACATGAAATTTGCTGCTAATTATGATAATTTAACTGAATTATTTTGCATTCTGCTGAAGTGTTGTATACAGTGTGATCGTACTTGTAAAAGGTTACAGGCTTTGTAGTATTTTTCAGAACATTACCAAATAGATAGTTCTGTTGTCAGACAGTAATTTTTTTTTATACAATGTTGGCATTAAGACTTGCACAGTCAACAAAATAACTAATGAAGACTATGATATACCTGATTACACAGTTGCATCTTCTTTCATAGCAGTACAGCACTGTACCATACCTCAAACTGTTTACAATAAGATCTAAGAGACAGTAAAAAATTTTATCATGGTTAAGAATAATATAGCTGCATAGAATCAAATGTATAATATAAAACAAGGTTATACACTTGATTCTGTATATTAACAAGACCCTCAAATGAGCCAGGCAGCCTTAGGGAAGGTTGAAACAGCAATTAAGTGAGTTAAACTCTTTATAACATTTATAGTTTCAATATTTGTACTTTAAAGATTAGACCACTGAACTTGACTTGTTTCTAGATCATTCATGATAAATCCAGCTGAAAATCTAACTTTATATTTTTTCTAGCAAAGGTTTGCTCAAGAAAGGAAATAAATATGTACATAACATTGTGGACATTAATGAGCACATCAGAGCATATTACATTACAGAGAACAAATCAAGCAAAAATGATTTGAATTTTACTTCACATTTTTGAAGGGCTTCCCAAATGTGATATCAAATTAGGATAAATATACATCTAAGCTTTCACCCATAAATATGGTATTTAAATGTTGTGGAGTTGTAATATAACATGCCCAGTATTTAAACTCTGTTTTATAGCAAAACTATACTATTTCTTCCAGATATTCTTCTATGTGTTAACAAGCCCAGTTCCATGGCACACTGGGATGAAGCTATCACTGCAGCCCAGATGACACAGGATTTATTAGTGATCCAGGAGCTTGAGGGGGCAGGGTGAAGTGACTGTATGAAGTCAAACTGAACATCTTGTGGGAAGGAAACAGTCTAACTCACTGGACTAATGACTTGTGTCAGAGGCCATGTAGCTTACACTGGGAGGCATGGGGTCAGGTCACACACTCAGGCAATGGAAGCACTGTATTCTGGGATGTAATACATTGGAACACGGATAAATGATGGGCCTGACACTGCAAATCCCCATTACTACTACTGTAGTAAACTTGACAGTCCACTTATGGGATGGTTTAGATTATTATTAAATAAAACAAACAGTGAGAATGTAGTGAATAATGGATACAGGGGGCTACCCATCTTCTAGCAGCCAATATAGGGTCATCTCCTCAGGATGGCTGTGTCCTGGGGAAAGTCAGACACTATGACCTAAGAAACAGGGGTTGCTAGTTATCTTTGAGTAGCCTAAGGGTCTGAATGTTTCACAAGGTCAACAAATATATATAAAAAAAATCATTGGACTTACAGAAAAGAATGGCTAAACCCACCCAAGTCATCTGCTACAAGAAATGTGATTCTCAGGTTAAAACTGTCTTATATTAGGTTCATGGCATATATAAAAGGTATACTAAGTAAATATGATGGTGAATCAGTAAACATACAACATGACCCAAGGTAAATTAGCCAAGATTAAATTTTACCAAATAGACTAAAATTGTGGACTTCCAAATTTACATTGTAAGATACAATTAATACATTGAAGCAGAACTACAGCAGTAGTGGTTGAAGCTTTGCTGTCCTGCTCTTGCAGCCACATATAAATAATCCCTCAAATAATATTTGCAATATATATAACTTGGAAGAAATTCATGCTACCTGTATTTAAGGATTTATTTTCATGAGTGTATTCTACTGTGTCTTCCTGCAATTATATATAATTATTTTTTTCATTTCATTATCAGACTGCTCTTAATTAGCAAACTTTCATCATGTTTGAAAACATTTTTATATTAAACATAAAATAAAACCTCCAAGCAATGGTTTTTGGTTAATGCATGCTTTGTACAGCAATACTTCACAGAAATTGTATCATCCCATAATATTTGTGAAGTAAAAGTAAAGAACAACAAGCTGGGATAATAATCATCAGGGGGATATGAGGGGTATCCCCTGAAAAAGTGCTGCTTTAGAATTTGCATGTTCCAAGGAAAAGCCTTTGAGCATGTGCAGAAGAATGTTGACATTTGTAGATGTTACTGTGTCAAAGTTAGCAAATTGCAACTATATCCATATATGTTTATACAAACATATATATGGGGGAAGTTAATTTGTTGCATCTGCTTTTATTTGTTATCTGTTTAGTTGACATAATTTGACTGGCTAAGCAGATGGTCAACAGGTGTGCAAAACTGCCCATTTGTTGAGGATGGGGAATATGTCCTTTCGCCGATATTTTGAGATCTTGGAGTTAGTATATATAATTACAAGGGGGTGAGAGGTGCAGAAGGAATGATTTTTTTCTTGCTTTGTGTTTAAATTTTGCATTTGCTGAAGTTATTGCTTAGCACATGCATATTTATGTGCTGGTGTTTGTTTGCCTTGTCGACATTCTGTGTTTGATGTTAGGAACATTGACATTTTGGTTTGTCAACTATTTTAAGTATATATAAACAACATATTGTATGGTAGCATAGTGGTTCAGTAGGTTCATAGGTAAGTACTAGGCTATTGGCCCAAGGGCCTACGTAAGCCTAGCCAACAAGGTTCCCTGGCTTACACCACCCAAGAAAGTTATTTTCCTGCGCTACTGTCGAGCACAGACACAGAAGTGATCCCCGGAGTGCATTTCCTATTTTCCATCCACTCATCAAGATTTTTCTTGAAGAGTGCTATTGAAGACCTTTGCTCGACATAGATGGATAGCTTGTTCCAGAGTATGGGAAGTCTCTGGGACAGGAATCTATCCCTCCAGCATGTCCTGTTTATTGTGGTGACAAGGTTTAGGTCCCTAGAGTGTGTAGCTCTGAGGGATTGGGATTTCTTTAGGTGTAGCATGTCCAACAGCTCTGGGTTTGACATAGCTTTATATGTTAGGCAGAGATCACCTCGGAGTAGGCGATATGCTACGGAGTAAAGCTGGAGATTTTTGAGGCAGTCAGTGTAGGGCATTTGTTTGAGGCCAGTAATCCTCTTTGTGAGGTACTTCTGTGGCCTTTATAGCTGCTGCAGATGTCTTGTAAGGTACATTCCAAAAGGGGCATTGTACTCTATAATGGGTGTAATGGGTGTCGAGTAGAGGGGAACAATGACCTCTTTTTTCCTGGATGAGAACCCTTTTCTGATGAGGTGTGCCACATAGAATGACTTCCTGACTACTGTGGTGATGTGACTATCAAAGAAGAGACTACTGTCCACCTGGGTCCCAAGGTCTCTTATCCTACATTTGGTGTTAAGTAGATTGCTGCCTATGTGGCAGTTCATGGGTACATAGTTTTTACCAAAGGGGATGACACTGCACTTTTTGGCATTGAGCTTGAGGCCATGGCTCTGACACCAGGCATCTGTCTCAGTGAGGCCATTCTGTAGGATGTCCACATCATTTGGGGACTTGACTATGGTTCCTAGTTTGCAGTTTTGGTGGTGTTGTTTCACAGCGAGAGGTTCTCTGGTTTAATTATTGGCTGAGATGCCTTCTGTGTGGAGTCTTCATGTCCTCCCTGTGTTTGCATGGGTTTGCACCGGGTGATACAGTTTTCTCCCACATTCCAAAGACATGCAGTAAATGGATTGGGCACACTAAATGGACCACAGGTATAAGAGTGTGTTTGCAAGTGTTTGGTATGTGTCAGGGCTAGCCACACAATTGTGTGAAGCTTGGCTATTGATGATTGTCACTGTTGAAGTGGCACCCTGACCCCATGTGCAGAAATGGCAAAATGGGTTGTGGATGGTTGGTTTAAAATAATATATAAATAATGCAAAATATATTCTCAGGCAGAGAATCAGGGCATTCCAAGGAAGAGTCTTCTTCTTCTTTCGGCTGCTCTCGTTAGGGGTCACAACTGTGGATCATCTGTTTCCATTTCTTCCTGTCCTCTGCATCTTGCTCTGTCACACCAACCACCTGCATGTCCTCTCTCACCACATCCATAAACCTTATCTTAGGCCTTCCTCTTTTCCTGTTACCTGGCAGCTTCATCCTTAGCATCTTTTTCCCAATATACTCTGCATCCCTCCACAGCACATGTCCAAACCAATGTAATCTTGCCTCTCTGGCTTTGTCTCCAAACCTTCCAACCTGGGCTGACCCTCTAATATACTTATTCCTAATCCTGTCCACCCTCGTCACACCCAGTGCAAATCTTTACATCTTTAACTCTGCCATGTCCAGCTCTGACTCCTGCCTTTTTGTCAGTGCCACTGTCTCCAACCCATATAACATAGCTGGTCTCACTACCATCTTGTAGACCTTCCCTTTCATTCTTACTGGTACTCGTCTGTTACAAATCACTCCTGACACTCTTCTCCACCCACTCCATCCTGCCTGTACTCTCTTCTTCACCTCTCTTCCACACTCACCATTACTCTGAACTGTTGATCCCAAGTATTTAAACTCATCCACCTTTGCCACCTCTACTCCCTGCATCCTCACCATTCCTCTATCCTCCCTCTCATTCACACACATATATTCTGTCTTAGTCCTGCTGACCTTCATTCCTCTTCTCTCTAGAGCATATCTCCACCTCTCCAGCATCTCCACTACCTGTTCCCTACTCTCACTACAGATCACAATGTCATCTGCAAACATCATAGTCCAGGGGGACTCCTGTCTGATCTCATCTGTCAACCTGTCCATCACCATTGCAAATAAGAAAGGGCTCAGAGCTGATCCTTGATGTAATCCCACCGCCACCTTAAACGCATCCATCACTCCCACTGCAGACCTCACCGCTGTCACACTACCCTCATACATATCCTGTACCACTCTTACATACTTCTCTGACTCTAACACTCCCGACTTCCTCATACAATACCACAACTCCTCTCTAGGCACCCTGTCATATGCTTTCTCTAAGTCCACAAAGACACAATGCAACTCCTTCTGACCTTCTCTGTACTTCTCCATCAACACTCTCAGAGCAAACATCGCATCTGTAGTGCTCTTTCCTGGCATGAAACCATACTGCTGATCACTAATCATCACCTCCCTTCTGAACCTAGCTTCCACTACTACTCTTTCCCATAACTTCATGCTGTGACTGATCAATTTAATCCCTCTGTAGTTACTACAGCTCTGCACATCACCCTTATTCTTAAAACTCGGTACCAAAACACTTTTTCTCCATTCCTCAGGCATCCTCTCACTTTCTAAAATTGTATTAAACAATCTAGTTAAAAACTCCACTGCCATTTCACCTAAACACCTCCATGCTTCCACAGGTATGTCATCTGGACCAACAGTCTTTCCATTCTTCATCCTCTTCATAGCTATCCTTACTTCCTCCTTGCTATTCCACTGCACTTCATGATTCACTATCCGCACATCATCCAGCCTTCTCTCCCTCTCATTCTCTTCATTCATCATCCCCTCAAAGTACTCTTCCCATCTGCTCAACACACTCTCCTCGCTTGTGAGTATGTTTCCCTCATTATCCTTTATCACCCTTACCTGCTGCACATCTTTCCTAGCTCGGTCCCTCTGTCTAGCCAATCAGTACAGGTCCTTTTCTCCCTCCTTAGTGTCCAACCTTTCATACAACTCTTCATATGCCTTATCCTTAGCCTTTACCACCTCTCTCTTTGCCATACACCTCATCTCCTTATACTCTTGTCTACTTTCTTCATCTCGCTGACAATCCCACTTCTTCACCAACCTCTTTCTCTATATACTCTCCTATACTCCCTCATTCCACCATCAGGTCTCCTTGTCCTCCTTCCTCTTTCTAGATGTCACACCAAACACCTTTCTAGCCATCTCCCTTACTAGCTCTGCTGTAGTTACCCAACTATTTGGTAACTCTTCACTGCCACCCAGTGCCTGTCTTAACTCTTCCCTGAACTCCACCTCACAATTACCCTTTTTCAATTTCCACCATTTGATCCTTGGTGCTGCCCTCACACTCCTCCTCCTCTTCTTGATCACCAATGTCATCCTACAAACCACCATCCTATGCTGCCTAACTACACTTTCCCCTGCCACCACTTTACAGTCTCCAATCTAATTCAGACTGGCCCTTCTACATAATATATAATCCACCTGTGTGCATCTTCCTCCACTCTTGCATGTCACCCTATGCTCCTCCCTCTTGATAAAATATGTATTCACCACAGCCATGCCCATCCTTTTCACAAAATCCACTACCATCTGACCTTCTGCATTCCTTTGCTTAACACCATACCTACCCATCACTTCCTCATCCCCTATGTTCTCCTCACCAACATGCCCATTGAAATCTGCTCCAATCACCAGTCTCTCACCCTTGGGTACAGTCATCACCACTTCATCCAACTCACTCCAAATTTTTTCTTTCTCATCCATCGCACACCCACCTTGTGGAGCATATGCACTAACAACATTCACCATTACACCATCAATTTCCAGATTCATAAACATCACTCTATCTGACACTCTTTTCACCTCCAAAACACTCTTAGCATACTGTTCCTTCAGGATAAGGCCTATGCCATTTCTCCTCCCATCTACACCATGATAAAACATTTTGAACTTGCTTCCAATACACCTAGTCCTGTTCCCCTTCCATTTGGTCTCTTGCACACACAATATACCAACCTTCCTTCTGTCCATCATATCAGCTAGCACTCTCCCTATACCAGTCATACTGCCAACATTCAAAGTTCCGACCCTCACTATCACAGTCCTAGCGGTAACTCAGTGAATTGAACATTATTGACCACTGATAAAAAAATAGTGTTATTCTGGAAAATAAAGTATTCCATCAAATTTCAACAAATCTTCTTTTCTACAGAAGGCAAAGCCAAAATGCTGTATTAGATTTGTATTCACTAAAATCTACCTAAAGTGATCGACTCTGAACTCATTGTACATCAGAGTAAATAAATCAACTTCTGTTTGCTTTGATGTTGTAAACAGAGTTAAAATAAATTTTTTGATAAAGCTATTCTTAATTCAGATCCCAGTACCTTTATTCCATAAAACCATGTTAGAATTTATGATTTAATGTCCAGATCCTGTAAAGCAGAGGATAAATACAACAGTAAGTCAGCAGAACATATTGCCATTTGTTAACAAGTCTATAGATGCAGTCAGTATTTAGTTCTGCAAAATGACAATGCTCTATAATTGGATGAGTAGTTGAGCTTTTCATTTATAAAGAAATTCTCATTATCCAAAGGAGTGGATTTCCACTGGGTGGTGTATGCATGCCATAAGAGCCACTGGATTTTATTTTAAGTCCCGGTTACCCATTTTCAAAACTTTAGCTCCTTTTCTATTGATATATATATATATATATATATATATATATATATATATTCAGAGAGAGAGAGAGAGAAAGATAGTGGTGGGAAGCTGCTGTGAGGTCAGTACCTATTTCAGACCTCGGTTCTTTAATGAAAAAGTCACACATGTTTTCACATTAAGAGGAGGAAAACCATGCGGAAGGACATGGTATTATCAACTATTTGAATAATCAAGTGCTACAACCAATCAATGAGCAGTCTTTCATCTGCAATTTCTCAAGTGTCCAATGAGACAGATAGACATTATTTGGGGCTTAATCTTTCCTCATGCTCTTGCAGAAATCAAACAATTATGTCAAAAACCTAAATTCATATGCCAGCCAAACATCCCAGTACACCATCTATGAATGACATTAGCATCTACATCAGTCTGAAATGGCAGTGTACTCTCTTTGTATGCCATTAGCTGCTTTTATAGTTCAAAAGCTGTTGCACCCTGTATGTTTGCCTTCTGTTCCTTTATTAGTCTTGCTAATGTACCTTGTGTTTCTGTATTTGTTCCCTATATTAAACAGATATGCCACTGTACCCTGTATGCATTCCATTTCTCATTTTTAAACAACACTTTTGTTAGCAGCCTTAGATGTTCACTTCTGAAAATTCAGCTTCCAATGCATCTGCAACAATTATTAACTTCTGTTCAGTCTTCAAGGGAAAATTCGTTTTGTCTAGTATGTGTTAATCTCAGATAAGGTGCTCAAACTAAACTGAACATAAGGATATGCTAAACATTATACACTTGCTCTTTACTGGATTCCAAAATGCATGTTTTTAAATGTTTATGTAAACAGCACCTCTCTTTGTAGTGGTAGGTCATATATCTATTTACATTTAGCATTGTCTTGCATCTGACAAATGCAAAAAAATATATATTTCTAACTGAGACATGCATATTATGAAATAAGTTATTTATTTATTTTGCATTTGTTTATGAGGATAGTCTGACTGGGCAGCAAAGCCCCTTTTAAGTGGAGTCCTGGGGAGAAAATCTCCAATAAAAACAAGTTACAAATACAATAGTTACAATAAAACATATCAGGAAAGTTATAATAATCACGCACAGATACTACACTCACATATTTAAAAAGTACTGCAGCATGTCTGTTTTAGCATAAAAAGTAAGGAAGTATAAAAACAGTGTAAGAGTATAATAACATCAGGAAGTAAATTGACATAAAATGAAGCAGATTATGAAGATTAGCAGCATGTGAAAACTGTAGAGCAGAATGCAGTATTCTAAAGGTACAGTGAATAAGCATAGTTAAAATAGGTGAAGAGAAAAAAGATGTTTTTGTGATGTGAAAGATAAGAGATTTGAGGAATGGTGAAAAATAAACATTTTAGTATAATAAGGTAGTATAACATATTAAAGAATGGCAAGAAAGGTGATAAGGTGAGAGAAAGAGGTACAAAGTTGTAAAAGGAAAATGCACATAGAGGAGATCATATTAGGCTGAGGAAAAAGTGCAGAAAAGTATTCTTAGTTATGAAGAAGTTATCTTATTACATATTCCAAGGAATAATTAATTAATAGCATGTTGTAGTGAGACATTTTGGTGAAATTAGGAGTCACCAAGAGATAATGACGTACATACCCATGTGTTTGCTGGGTATTTTTTTAGTTCAAATTTAAATAATATAAGGGAGTCAGTTTGCTTTATTGGGTATGGTTTATTACTCCATTATTTGAGATGCAATTTGAGAACAGATTGTTATAAACTTTGCTGTTGGATAAGAATATAGTAAGTAGTGAATTATCAAAAGGTCAAAGAGTCATGCCTAGGGAGTATGGCGAGACAATATATTGTAGACTTGAACATTTGTTTGGGGAATTTAGTTGTTTGTATGCAGTTAGTATTTGTGTATATGGGAATGCAGCACCATAGTGATGAGCTCTATATGGTAGATTTCCTACAAATTTGGTCATTTTTTGTAGCGTTAATAAAAAAAAAAATGAAAAAATACCATATAAATTTAAATTAATCCCAGTCTTTTCTGGGCAAAAAAAAATACCACATTTTCTCACACAGTACTCCTGATCTGCAATAGGGAAAGGAATCTCTCAACTCAAATTTAGCCTCACTCTTATATCAGCAGCCTTGGCTAAAAAAAACTCCCCTACTATTTAAACACTAAAAAACAAAATACATAGATTTATTACACATTCATAGAAAAAATGAACACCACTGTATAACTCCAAAAAAACTCACATTCTTAATCCCCACTCTCATGATTTTATTATTTTCCTAATTATTCTCACACAGTCTGTTTAAAGTATCCCATTATCCATAAGTATTTTGCATCCAAATACATTGTTTCTTTTCTTTATCATCCCATTCACCCTTCTCTTGTCAAATATCACTTTCTTAAATTCTGTCTCACTGCCTTTTCAGCCAACATCTGTTACAGATTCTGCTATCCATCCAACCCCCACCTAAAAGTTACTCAAACATATTTCCTAGCTTATTTAATATAAGTCTACTGCTCCTCTCAAAATTAAAAGAACTCCTGACTAAATCCATTACTATCTCTGTACTTTACCATCCTAACAGAATAAGAAATGCAATGGCATTTACCCTATTCTGTTATCAATTCTCAAACATTTTCCAATGTGGTGATATCCACCCCAACCCTGATCATATCATTTCTCCTAAATATTTAACCCCCTATAAATTTCTTAACTTAGTTACACTAACTTTCTAGAGTATTTCTAATAAAATCACTAACTTTCATGGCTGGATATCTCACAATTCTCTAGACATTTTAGCCGCTACTGACACCTGGCTTAAACCAAAGATAAAAGAATCTGAAGTTCTTCCTCCCATCTATATCATAATTAGGGCAGATAGGCTCCACAAAAAAGCTGGTGGCATAGTGCTGCTTTACCCCATCTCCTGCAATATTGTCCCTAACTCTAATCCTGTTCCACATTTCTCTAATGAAGAAGACCTCATCTCCTTCTTAAGGATAAATAAAACTAAAAGCCTTTGCATTACAGTATTATATATAACACTTGGCCGAGTCTATATTATATGTTCAAAATTTTAAAACTTCAACACTTACATGAACAACACCATATGAGTGAAGTTTTAAAACTTCAAACAAATAATAAAAAAAAAAAAAAAAAAAAAAAAAAAAAAAAAAAACTTACCCGAATGCTCCGGGCAGTGGGGCAAGCCCCCTCTCCCCCCACATGGCGGGCTGTGCCCAACACCCCCCCGCTACTTAAATATACCAACTCCGAGATTGCACTACATTGAAGTAAAGGGAAATATTCCCTATGGTGATTTTCGCTGAAACTTGCGAGCCTTCAAAAGTTCGCTCATATGGTGTCGACAATATGAGGCTCGAACGTTTGAATGTTCACGATTTCTAATGGAGCCTGTCTTGGCCATAATATTGCAGTTCTAGACGATATCTTTTCCTGTATTTCTAATACCATCAAAAATGAGACTGTTATCCTAGGAGATGTTAATATTAACTGGAAGAAGTTTACCTCCAAATTTCCCTCCTCTAGCATAAATTTGTTTAGATTCACTCAACTTATCACCACTCTAACTAGATTTAGCAATAGCAACAACCATGATTCTACGAGTGACTGGATCTTGGTCACAGACCTTAGTAAAATGATTAAGGCTGGCACTTTCCCTGATACACTAAGTGATCATCTCCCTGCTTATGTCCATAGAACAATCTCTCACCTACATAACAAACATCACTACAAATTAACCCTGACCCTTTCTAACTTTGACCAACAAGCATTCATCAATACATTAAAAAATGTGAACTGGACTATGCTAAAATCTTTACCTCTAGATGAAGCAGTTAATCAGTTTAATACAATTTTCTTGGATAGCCTTAACAGCACGGCTTCCTTCCATATAAAAAAGAATCAAAACCAACCATGCTCTATGACTGTCTAAACCAATAAAACAATTAATGATTAATAGAGATGAAACACTGAAATGATGGTTAAAAAACAAACTTATCAGACCAACTAAAGTGCAGACAGCTCCGTAACCAGGTCAAAAAACAAGTAACAAAAAATAAGAAAGTTGTTGTCGCCTCACAGTAAGACGCTGTCCGGTTCGATTCTCAGCTAGAGCGTCTTCTGTGTGGAGATATGCATGAATGGGCGTACCTTCGTTGAAGGTTGTTTGTCAGGGCTGGTAACTCAACATGTAAAAATCAACTACCAATCATTAGCGGACCGGAGTTCCGCTGTGGCGACCCCTAACCGGGAAAAGCCGAAAGATGCAAACTATATAAAACTACAAACAAATCATAAATGAAATCCCAAGAAATTCAGAAACTCTATTACTTTACTACTTAACCCTGGAATAAAAAGCAATCATAGTCCACATCCAGATAAACCCCCCACATAAATTGCCAGTCTATTCAACACCCACTTTATTGAAAGCATATCTAACCTCACTGCAAGTTAACTCTATTCCCCCCCTCTTCACCTTCTCTTCTCTCAAACTGCCCTAAGGCTAATACATCTCTGTCTCAGTGTAGCCCTAAAAACTCCTACCCCTTGTACCCATCGTGTCTCCTTCAGTTCATTACAAACATCTCCTATAGCTATCTGAAGCCTGCCTCAACCCACACTATATGAAGACTACTTTGTAAACTTAAACATTCTAGCTCTGCTGACAAACTACCTGTGGAATTTAAAACTAGCTGCTGAAGCCATTGTATACCCCGTTAGCATACTTATTAACAGATCCAACCTAGAATCATATGTCCCAGTACTCTGGAAAATGTCTTTCATTATACCTCTCTATAACAGAAGCTACTCTGCTCTACTGATACTTCCAACTACTGTCCTATTGGCGTCCTGTCTCCTATTTTAAAGCTTCTTGAAAAATGTGTCCACACACAGCTTCTGGACTACCTTCTTAGAAACCAACTCCTAACATCAAGAAAACATGGCTTTAGACCAACTCATAGTACCACCACTACCTTACTTTCCTTTATGGATACTGTTAATAAAGCAAGATACTCTGGTGAACTTGTTTCTTAACTTATCCAAAGTCTTTGACACTGTGTCTCATGTTTTACTCCTATAACAGCTAACTAATCTTTTTTTTTCTCAAAATCAGCTAACTAATCTTGGTCTTTCTTCTCTCAAATGGTACTCTAGCTGCTTATCAAACAGACAACAGAGAGTAAAATGGCAAGATTGTCTCTCCCCATGTTGGCACAATACTACTGGAGTCCCCCAAGGCTCTATTCGTGGCCCTCTCCTTTTTAATATTTTCATAAATAGCCTTCACAATTCCTCCTGTCAGAGTTCAGTCATACAATATGCAGATAACCTAAGTATTTATTATCTGCTCTTCTAATACTTTGCCTCATCTTCAACAAATTACCCAAGAAGCCTTTACCTCTACTGAGACTCAGTTTACTTACAACCAACTGCTACTTAACCCTCATAGAACTAAGCTCATCATTTTCACCCCCAAAACATCTCGTCTAAATAAAGCTCAAATCATAATACTCTTGCAAAATAACATAACAATTGAAGTAATTTCTCATACTAAACTACTAAGAGTAATAATCAACGAGAATCTTAAATTTAATCTACATATCCAAAATAGCATTAAAAAACACATCAGAAATGTGGAAATCTCTAATGCCACAAACAATTCATAAACACATCCACTAAACACACCCTTGCTATCACCTGTCTGCTATCCCCACTCCTGCATGGTGCTCTAATACTTACAAATATACAAATTACTCAAAAACAAAGCTAGAAATGTGTTACAACAAAGTACTAAGTTTGCTAGTAATGCAAAACATTGCACTCATCTTTGTATAGCTCTCAGTTGGCTGGAACTCCCACATCACCTCACCTAACTTCAATTTATAATGGCTCATAAAATCATCCATAAAAATGCAGCCTGCCCTGCCCTCAACTCAATAATCCATATCTATCTGTCAAATGATCCCTTAAATCAGAGAACAACTTCTCACTGAACATAGACCCTCCATATCTACTGGTTAAAGTCTGTAGTCTTTCTCTGCAACCAAAACTTGGAACTCCTTACCTTCAGCAATCAGAAATAACCAAAATATTCCATTTTAAATGTATACTAAAATAACATCTATCAAAAGCTTGGATCTACTCCTGCTTCTGCTCTAATCCTGGCTAAATACATATTTTTCTACTTCATGTAACCTCACTTTTTTTCATACAACTTTTAACAACCTTTACCACAAACCTTTGTTACTTATTTTATTCTATCTTCTCTATTCCATTCTTCTACTTTATGTCCCTTTCTTATATCACTTATTTCCTTTCTCAGTAACTATTAATCCTATTACTTTACTTAATAGCTATATTCACATGAACATTTTATTGTAAAGCAGAGATCTATCTCTTCAATACTAATGTCTATCCTGTCCATTCCATGTACTGTACAACTCTAGGTCTCTCATTAAGCTTGTGTGTTCTGTCTTTAAAACTTATTAGAATTATTATTAATGTAAATATTACAGCAATAAGCATGTATCTCAATCAATTTTCTCTTACATTGTATTTTTCTTTTATATTGTCTTTCAATCATATCACGTTACTTGTAATAATATTTGCAACAGTGCTCATTGTATGTCTTCCATATTATTTTGCAGGTCGTTATCATTTTTTGTATAGTATTGTAGCTTTTCTCCCCAGGCCTCTACTGAAAATGGCTACATTTTTGGCCCAGCTGGACTTTTCCAGCAAACAAGTGTCTACAAATGAATGAATAAATAAATACATACATACATAAATAAATAAATAAATAAGTACAAAGCAAACTGGTTCCCAGTTAAACGTTAGGCGTGTCCTGGCTTTTATATTGGCAAGACCAAAAATGTCTTCAGGACTCACGTTTATCAGCATACATATGATATAATTAAAGGCAACATCAAAAATGCCATGGCAAAGCACATTAATACATTTCCAAACCACAATTTCAAGGTTATTATTCTGGAAAGGGTAGTAATAGATGAGAAAGGGGGATCCAGTGACTGGTTCCTTGAATTTAGAGAACTTATGTGGCAACTCAGAGTTAATGCCACTACTAGCCCAGGTTTAAATGATATGGTATCCCTCACCAGTTATTTAAAACTTAAAGCAGACTTTTTATTTTAATGAGGTGTACACTATGACCTTGTTTTTCATTTCTATGTAAGTTTTTATAGCACTGATATTAATTATTGTTTGTTCCAAGACATTTTGGGTTTTTATTGGACATATTTTATTGTATATATTGCTTGTTGCACAGATTTATACATATGATGTTCATATTTTCTCTAAAAACAGTTGATAGTTAGTGTTGTATTATACCTACAAGCTGGCATTTTTTGTAATTTAGTGTTAGGGGACACATTTACCACATATATACATTTTTTACAGTGGTAATAAGTAATGGCTTATATTATTTTAATTTACTGGTAAAGAAACAATTCAGAAAACAAGGGAGTCTATGTCTTTAAACATTTGTATGCTTAATTATTCAATTATTCAATTGTATTCAATCAATGGCTTAATTGTTGTATGTATAAAAGGATGGTCTTGCTGACTGTCGGGTATTCTGAAGAAGTCAATCCTAATATTTGACGAAAGTGCTTAATAAATTTTATTTATTCCTGTATCCTGCTCCATTTTCTTGCTTTTAGTTACTTGGTTCCCAGTTAAACAAAGAATAGGCCTGGTCCTAGGATCACAACTTTTTAAACTCCAACATGAAAATACTCTCCTTCCTTTAACCTGAAAAAAATAAGAAATACCACAACATACAACCTAAGAAACTTTGTTTTTCATCCAGAACCACATTTTCCATTCCTCTTCTTTCTCCCTGACCAATAAGCTTGTCCACACTCAATTTGAGGGATCAAGTTAAATAATCATTCTTCCCTCAGCAAAGGTGTGGCCCAAGCACTGGATATGTTACCGTGATCTGCAGGGTCTGTGAATTTTTGCCTGGCATATAACCCCACCCCTACATGCTTAGCACAATGCTGTGATTCACTGCACATAGGAAAACAACAGAGTGTATTGGGTCTTAAGGGGCATGCACTGCACCAACTATCCTGCCCCACAGCCTGTTGTCTTAACCTCTCTGAGTTCCAGCCATCACTAGAACTCCATTAAAGCAATGTCCGCATGCACCCTTCCCCCAGGAAAGGAGCACCCCCATCCTCTCTGCCAACACTGTCAAGCACCTTATCCGCTAATCAAACTCAGTTTGCCTGGGTCATAGTCAGTGCTATATCTCTATACACAACTAGAGCAACACAACCAAACAAATGTGATCCACTCATGTCCTAAAACACAAACCCCACACTCCAAGCTACATATCTCTGACCATGCATTCTCAGTTCTTGGCTCTAAACTGTGGTAGTCCCTCATACTTGAAATAAAAGACTTATCCTCTTATTCCATGTTCCAATGTACAACAATCACATTGCCTTACTGGCATTCAGGTAGTAGTGCCCTGCTACCCTCCTCAGGCAGTCAGCTGAAGCTCAGAGTGCCTCCCACTGTCTGTCTATGGATGAGATGGACCATTCTCCTGACAGTACAGAGATTGCCTTATAGACCCATTGAGAGGACCCTTGCAGTTTTCTAGTGCCATAGTAAGAGAAGGATGTCTTGGAAGACTCCTTACTCTGGATATCTTCAGCTGCTGAATTTAGATAAGAAATCTTTTGGGGTTTCCATTTACTTCCTCTGTTTTTCTGTCAGTGCTTGGGTAGTGTATTTTGCTGATTTGACTTTTTTTTTAAGAAATTTTGCATATGTTTGGGTTTTTACTTAATTGTGCATTATAAGCCTTATAATATTTATTTTAAGCTGATTGCTGGTTTCTGGGGATCTTTTTAACCCTTCAAATGTGTTTATGGGCAATTCTGAATGTTTAGGTCGATTTCTGTACTAAGGACATTTTACTTCAGTTCCTCTCATTATCGTATGATTCCAGAGCTGTGAGTTAATCACACCTGTTTTTTTCATTTGATTAAAAGCTTCATTTGGAAGTTTTGACAGGAAAACTTGTTGATGTTGCAGTTTTTTCTTTGGGTTATGATTGTCTGAGGTTCACTGAACAGGATTACAGCATTTTAAATTTGATACTAATTACAACATTAGTTTTATAACAACGTTTAACATGGATAGCACTATAATGTCTCATATTATATGTAAAAATTGGGAATTAAAAAATTATATTTTTCTTACTAAAAATTAGGACTGTGCCCAAAAATAGTATATTGAAGGGGTTGCAATCTAAAAAAATCTGTTAGAAAGTAAGAATACTAGTTTAGTTAAACAACCAAGTATGCAGAGATGTGGGGTGTGTAGATTTTGTAAGTATATGGATATAGGAAGTAAATTTGAAGTGAAAGGTAGAAGCTTTATGTCTAAACAAAAATGTACATGTAGTTCAAGATTTGTTGTTTATCTTGCTAAGTGTCAATATTGCTCAGCCTTTTATATAGGAAAGAAGAGTTTATGAGCACCTATATGCAACAGAAATTTTTAAGCTAGAAAATGCTTTGGCAAAACATTCTCAGATGACAAGTGGCCATTCATTTAGTTTTAGAGTAATTGACCAAGTATTAATGGATGGAAGAGGTGGACCAGCCACATTATTATTAGAGGAGTTAGAGTTGTATTGGCAACTGTTATTAAATGCCTTTAATTTTCCAGGCATAAACGAAGCATGCACTATTACATGCTTACTTAAATTGAAAAGCCTGGAAAAATAAAAGTTGGAGATACAATGTTGAAGAATAATGTAATGAGTGTATTATAGTTCATAGTTTATGATTATTCTTTATATAGTTAGGTTTTTTATATATTTTTTTCTGTCTCTTATTTTTCTCTTTTTTATTTATATTAAGTTTACAGTGTTTTTAAAACACAAGTAGGTGAATATTCCTTTAAAACTAATTTCCTGGGTTTCTTATTGGGATAATGTGTATTGGTTGTTATAAGTCATATGACTGCTGTGAAAAGCTTTTAAATGTCTTGTATTACACTATTTTGTTATCTGAAGAAGTTTGCATATTTAGCAAATGAAAAGCGCTTCATATTAAACAGTTTTTTACTCGCTGCAAGTATTCCACTGTTTTTTAGTTTGTTTGTGTATTTTGGTTTAGTTTGTTTGTATTTATCTTCTAATAGTGGCAGACAAAACCACAGTGATGTGGTACCTGAACAAACAAGGTGGTACAAAGTATTACATTCTGTGCCAGTTGACAATGGTGGCCTGGGAGTTGGCTTTACAGTATTTTCTAATTCTTTAGACATCATACATCTTAACAGAACAAAAATTTTGTGGCAGACAGACTAAGCAGATCCTTTCATGAGGATGCAGAGTAGGTATTAAAGGAATGCAGAATACTTGCTACTAGAAAATCTTATGTTTACAAGTGGATGAGGTTTTCTAAGTGGTGTTTAAATGGTAACAGAGGGTCCCTTGATGTCAACATCCATCTGGACTAGAAATGTTTGTCTGGACTACTTCAGGATGGCTTGTATGTATCTTTTGAAGTGGATTTAGTAACCATCTTACTTGTCTGCCTTTAGCCCCCCCCTTTCTTTTTCCCTTTTGGTAAACAATCCACAAAAGGAGTTTTACATATGAGACCCCTTTGCAAGTAAATTCCTTCTTTGTGGGATTTCCTCTATGTTCTGGAAAAATTGACCTTACCACCTTTCAAACTTGCCATTCAAACTGATCTGAAGCTTTTAACATAGGAAACTGTTTTGATTATTGCTCTAACATCTGCAACGTGAGTCTCTGAGCTGAAAGCTCTCATAGTGGGATAACCTTACCTTATTTTCACAGGAATAGGGTCGTCTTACACACTAACCTTTCATTTGTGCCAAAAGTGATCTCAGAATTTAGTTTCAATCAATTCTTTAACTTCTCTGTGTTATTTCCAGAACCTAAGAATATTGAAAAGAGGATACTTCATACCTTGGATGTGCACCAGCTGCTCAGGTAATACCTTGGGAGAATGAAAGGCTTTTTATTTCCTACACAGTGGCAAAAAAGAGTCAAGCTGTCTCTAAGCAAACCATTGCACACTGGTTGTCCTCTGGCATTGTTTTTTGTTACACCCACCATGGCAAGGCGACTCCAGGTAATGTAAAGCCACATTCCACCATGGCCTTTTCCTCTTAAGAGGCATACTGGAAAAGAATGGACTCTAGAAGTATTCTAGAGGTAGCAACTTGGTCCTTTGTCCATACCTTTGCTAAGCACTACAAACTGGATGGATTTTCTAGATCCAGTACAGGCTTTGTTTGGACCATTTTCCAGAGGCTCCTGGACCCTTTTCTTTCCTTCTCCTGGGCTAAGTAAGCTTTGAGAATCTACCCAAATGTCAGAGTAAGGCAATGTTTTTGCTGAACGTAGTACAGTTACCCAAGTCTTGCTTACCTGTAACAGATGTTCATAGAACACACTGCCTTACTGATAGTATCCACCTACCATCTTCCTTTTAAGATATACCTAATTTGTTATTTGGGTTGCCTTTGAGTGCAGATCTGTGGCCTGTATTGTTGTATCTATATGGGTATTTTGGTTTGGAACAGTAAGTGCTTGCAAAGTGTGTATTTCCATCCTCTCTTTCTGCTGGACCCTAAAAAACTGAAAAAGCTCTGTCTGTGGGTCTGTAAGGTAGTCCCTGTACTGCTAGGTGCTTGGTCCATCATACCCACAGACAGGCAGCGGGAGTGATCTTGAGCTTTGGTAAACTGTCAGAAGAGGGCAGCTGGGCACTACCCGAATACTGTTTCAGGTAAGTAGACTTAAGCAACTGTACTTTATCTACTAAAATCACATTTAATTAAGCAACTGGAATGTACCTATTAACACCTCAGGTCACATCACTTTAAGTCTACTTTAACTTTTCTCTACTCTAACACAGCCATTAAAATCCTTTGCTCCTTTTCACATATTGAATTTTTTTTACTTTAATTTCTGAAATGTTTTAAATCTTTTGTACATATTGTAAATTAGTATGTGGGATTTATTATTTATCCAAAGCATTACTCGGGTCTGTGTTCAGCTACTGAAAAGAAATATCCACAAATGGCTTGAATAGATTAATTAAATGTTGAAACGTAACATTACTGAACACAGATAATATCGGTAAATCATTCATTGAATGCCCATAGTTGGCCAACATCCTGACCGCAACCAACCAAGGTGGGGGGCTTTGCCTCCCCACCCCTCTAACTATATATACCATCTCCGAGATCGCACTACAATGGGGAAAAGGGAAAATTTAAAAGGTTTCCTTCACTTACTTTATGCATTGCATTACTTCCTGGGTGTTGGTTGACTATGGCCATTCAATGAATAATTTTTCAAAATTATCCACGTTCGGTAATGTTACATTCCAGTGTTTTATGTTCACTATTTAGCAGTTCACAGATATTTTTTTCAGTAGTTGAACATGGACCCGCATTACTCTAGCATTGCACTGTTATGTTGTCACTTATGTATTATTGTACTCCTGTCTATTATGAATGATGAGTTATTGAACCTGTCATGAATCTGAAATTCGTCAGATTTGATCAATGCTGTAATGGAACCACAAATGGAAGGCACAGTCTTCAAGTAAAAAAGTTTATTCCCTTTTCACACACTCTAGCACCACGGCTGTTAAGCCTTCAAGGAGTACAAATACAATGCAACTTCCCTCACCCCATATATACTCATTCAATCAGTCAATTAAACAATTAATTAAATCAAATACTTCCAGTTAAGCTCTGTGTTTAAACCCTTGGGAACCAAGGTATCAAATTTCAAAGTAAAAAGTGCGTCTTTATACAACAATTTTTCTTTTACTGCTACAGGATCTAAAAAAATAGGCCGCACTTGTTCTAAAACACAACCTTGCAACAGTTTAAAATTATTTGGATTAAATTCTTTAAAATGCATAGCTAAATGACTATCACAGTTAACTTTTTAATGTCCCTTATATGTTCTTGAATACACACTTTATACTTTCGTTTACTTTCACCTACATAAAACTTGTTACATGGACATTTTAAAATATACACAATTCCTTCTGTATTGCCAAGTATAACATCCATTTGGGAAAAA
The DNA here is from genome assembly GCF_019279795.1 of Protopterus annectens. Classification (NCBI taxonomy): domain Eukaryota; kingdom Metazoa; phylum Chordata; order Ceratodontiformes; family Protopteridae; genus Protopterus; species Protopterus annectens. Next base: position 1,373,588,739 of record NC_056739.1, read on the forward strand.
AATGTACAGAATTAATAGTAGGAAAGTTCTTTACAACATGAGAACAAATAGAACATTTCCCACACCTAAAAGTGTCATATCTTAAAATAATCTATGTATTCATACTTCAGGCATTTAGAATTTACTGTGCACTATTATAACAGAAATACTACGGCCCTTTTTATAAGAAATCAAAAGTTTGTTTGCTAAACATTGTTCCAAAATACCATCTTTGAACAACATAGGCCAATAGTAATGTAACATTTGCACAATCTGTTGACTTAATACATTGCAAATAGTCACAAAATAAATCATCTTACCAGTATGGTTGGCACTATTATTTCCTGCATCTCCCCTACCTCTTCTTTTGTCAGAATCTATCAACTCAATAAGTGGAAGTCCCTCATTATGTGTATTTATTGAGTTTCTTCTTCTGCTTAGATATTCACCTTTATAAAGCTTAGTTCTAGCCTTATTTAAAGCTTCTAACACATCTGTCTTGTCACATCCTCTGTGTGTAAACATTTTAACTGAATCTTGTATTTCTTCAAAATCTTTATCTACATTACACAACTTACTTATTACATTTCGTTTGGACTTGCAGTGGCTGTTTGATCAATGCTGTACCCTGGACCCTGGAAATAAATAAATAAAATTGAACCACACTGTCCACATGGTTTGCGTAGAATGAATGAGTGAAGAATTTTGTGCTTGTAGTGTTGATTTATAAGCATAATAATGGAATTATAAAATATATGCATTTGTGTGTTGTTGACTATTTCTGTATAAGTGAGCAAACAGTTTCTCAGGGGATTATAGGGCTTTTAAACATTATCATATAACTAAAGACTATACCTGAAAATCTAAATATGTATTGCTCTGAGTAGATCTTGAGACCTAAAGCATTTACTGCTTCTAATTCTGAAAAAAAAGCAGGGGCATTTTTTGCCTTGTAGTGCTTTTTTGTTAAAATCATTTCGACAGGAAAACATATATTACTGCTGCATTGTAGAAAAATTTTAGGATGAAAGAAATATCAAAAATAAAAGCTTAAAATGTTATTATTATTATAAACTGATACTGGGTATGAGCAACATTGTGAAGTGTCACAGGTTCATGAGGTGTATATAGCTTCAGGCAGATTGTTCAGATTTTTTTGTCTTTTGCAGCTGGATAAACATAGTGCCTGAAGCATGATATGCAAAAATATAATAAATGAGTTCCTGCAACCGTTGGATAAGAATCAGCCATAAATTGAGTTTGCTATAAGAGATGTATTTCTACAGATATGCCTGTTAAGGGTTAGGTTATTTAGTTTAGGGATTAAAATGGTTATTAGGTCTTGAGATAGGATGTGGGTTAGGAGGAAATGATCTAAGGAGTATTAGGAAATAGTTATGTAGGGAGTGGAGGACTACTTAAGGTTGTGTAGAAGGAAGGGCTGGTCTCTTAGGAGTTGATGTATGGAACATGAATTTCCTTCTTCCTACACCCAAGTGACCAGAGTTGGTGACTTCAAGTAGTTTCTCTAAAGAAGTGAGGTAAGTATGGGGTTTGTTTTTGGGAATGGGGATGTATTAAATAATAAAGGTATTAAAAAAACTTTGCAAATGAATGGTGTTATTGATTCATTTTGGGTGAGATCATTTTGTTTTGTGTTGCCTTTTAACACCACCTGGCAGTTACTCTGTGATGTAACTAAAGCATAGCTACACTAATATTGGTTCTCTTTCTTTCATTGCCTTTGCAGCTTCTTGTGGTAATTTGTATGGCCGCATGCTGCAGTGAGAGTTAGGTGGTTTAAAGGATGGTTTGGCATACCACTGTGGCAGGCATAACTCACAACTGTCTAGACTTTCCAGTGCATAAGAGAATATTTAACATCTGTCTCTAATTGTGGGCCTTTGTCTTCCCAATTAATTTAGTTTTCTCCAAAATTTTGGTGCTAAGAGTTTGAGAGGTATGATGGTTGGTACATTTGTGCAATCCATTTGATTTTCGGTTTGGATAGCATTGATTGTTTGTCACTTAGGTTCATAGGTTGGTACGGGGCTATCTGCCCGAAGGCATATATTAGCCCAGCCACATTGTGTGGTATTCACCACCCCTTTAGTAGTTCCCTAGACCCTTGTACTAGCAGCTAGTACCCTTGGCCCCTATCTAGTAGTGCTGTTGGTGTGATCCCAGGTGTGAACTTTCTGTTACCCATCCACTCATCAAGGTTCCTCTTGGTTGTTTTCTTAGTTGTTTTACACTGAGTCCATTGAATTGGGGTGGTCATGTGTTTTAGGTGATGTGTTGTTGTTTAGCCTTTGAGAACAGCTGTGGTTTCAGGCTTCTGGTGCAATTTTCAGCAGAGGTAGGTGGAGGTAGCAAGGGGGTTTGTTTGAAAAGCATCAGATCAGGTATATTTTGGTTTATTTTGTCCTTTTTTGTTTTTGTTCCCTGGTTGGTTGCAATTGCAGGAATGTCTGTGCATGTTTCACTTGAGTAAGGTCGGCAGTTATGTTGTGTGGTTTGGCCTCATGTTGTTTTGAATGCAGGTCTGGGATAGGTGGGTCATGGGTTTTTGGGTTGTCTTGTCAGGTTTTTTGTTCTTTTGTTTTAGCTACATAGTAGCATTTGGGGATAGCAGGCCAGGTTTGAGGTTAAAAAAAATCTGTTGTCGTAGACCATTGACTTACTAGAGGGTACGCTGGGTTCACGTCATGCGTTGGTCGCTAGGGCAACAGAAAGTTTTGTATGCATGGCACACAATTTCAATTTATGCAGGAGGCACTTTTAATTAGAAGTGTGCCGATTCACACTTAGCTGTCTAGTGATCTCTGCCGTCATTGAATGGGGCTATTAGGAGAGGTCCAGCCTACCTTAGTATAGCTCTTCAGTGCACCTCATCATGAAGAACATTCCTCAGTTGCAGTTACAGTTTTTAAAATCTACATGCCTTGCAGTTCTGAATTACTGTTTAAAACTTCACTGTTATCAGGAGCTGTTACAATATCAGGCATCGTATTCAAACCATCCTTGAGCCTTCTTGATGAGAGTTGTTAGAAGGCCAATAGTAAGACTTACACTTTTGTCTCATGTTATGGAGCAGCACTTCTCAGTCTGGTAATAGAAGACCAACAGTTGTGAACTTCATAGCTTTAAGGGGAAGGCTTTGAAGCTGTTTTAAGTGGGGCATTGTCTTCCATTAGTGAAAGCTGTTCAAAATTCCTTACTGTGAGGCAGGCATTTGATTGCTTTCAGTGTAGCAAGAGTTGATAGTCAGTTGAAGCACCTTTTTTCCCCACAGCTAGAGGCTATACATGCTTGCTGGTAATGGGTTCATAACATTATTAGTATTGCTCAAGAGACTGCAATTGGCAGGTTGATTGTTTTTATGAATGGTAATAGGGTATGTGATAATGCTTGTCTAATTTTTGCAGTACAAGTGTTATCAAGGGATAGTTTCATTTGGGGGTTGAGGTAGGCTGGTGGCTGAGTTAAGGATTCTATATATAATTAGAGATATTTTAAGAATTTTGTTATAGGAGAAGGAGAGATCTAGTGGGCTTTGTTTGGCATGTTCTAATATTAATGTGTTTGTCTTTTACAGAATGATGGATGTTACTACACTAAGCATTGTTTCAGAGGCAGCAACCACTGAGTAACCACAGACAAGATGTACTGAGGGGCAGTCTGAGGTAAAACAGGGATGAAGAAGTCAAGGGATGTGGAATGTGGATGGACAGTTACAAGACCAAGAAACATCCTGGAGAGGTCGCATGAGGGCATATCAACAAGAAACAACTGAGAGCATAGCTGCATTTCCTCAGACATCTACAGGTAAGCATAGTGCCAACAAGTTAAGTACTGATGAGCTAGGTGGGGAGTTAGATAATAGGTTGTCAGGTTTTCTACAGGAGTTGAGTGAGAAAGACAGAGCAAATTTGCAGGAGTTGTTAGGGTCAACGGAAGTAGCTCAGCAGGCAGATGAGCAGTTGTAGTGGGCCATATAATTTCCGGCTCAAGTGCTGAGCTGTGATTCGACCTCAGCCAGATCATTTAGGGTGTATTGTTGGGATTGTTAGGTTCTGATGGTGCACCAGTTCAGGGTTTGTCTTTAGAAGTTATGGGGGCTCAGTCTTTGTTTGCTAAGCAGCCAGGTTTGTTTGGATAAAGTAGGAGGGCAGGTAAGATCAATAGTGTCTGACAATGAGTATAAGACTGGTACCTGCTGGTTATTTAATGTTGACAAATGTACATGGATGAATTGCCGCTTTACCCACTGTTGTTCAGTTTGTGGAGGCCTTCATCGGGCAATGTCATGCTGGTGTAAGGATAGTAGAGTGAATTCAGGTAATTTAGATAGAGGTAGGCAGTTAGATAACATTTGGCTGGGGCCGTCAGGAGTAGATACTATGAGATGGATGGGAATTTTTAAGGATCCAGGAATCTGTTGCCTTTTCAAGGACATACTGGGAGGCAGCGCACACATTCCTCCATTAATGTTGCTGCCCTTTCAACACTGTTGGCAGATTATCCCAAAAATGAAGCAGAGGAACAATTAGTTTTAGGTTTCATAGCAGGTTTTGATATAAGGTCTCGAGTTTTAGTTGGGAAGACATCCTGAAGAATTTGAAGTCTGTTAGCATTAAGGAGAGGGTGGCTGTTGCTTTACTTTTCAAGTAGGTATAAGAAGGTAGGGTTCTAGGTCCATCTATGGTGCCACCACATTTTTGCATTTTCTCATTATCATCGTAGGATTGCTGTCCAGAAAGAAGGAAGGGGAATTTTGCTTAATTCACCACTTGTCGTTTCCTGAGAGTGAATCATTTAATAGTCACATTGACAGGAAGGATACAAAGGTCTAACATGCAAGACTGGATGAAGTGTTTTTTTGTCATTAAAGGTTTTGTTGATTTGTGGTTAGTTAAGTTAGATATCAAGGTGGTGTTTCATTTGTTACCTGTCAGGGAAGCTGTCTGGTTATTCTTGTGTAAGTGTTTAGCAGTAAATTTTATTTTGATAAGATAATGTGGGGCATGCAGTAGCCGGTGCTATACTTGAAAAATTTAGTACAGCTCTGCAGTGAATTTGGCAACACTAGACTCCTAGGCATAGGTCAGTTCATTATTTAGATGATTTTTTGTTAACTGAGGAAGGGAAATGGGTGAAGCTAAGCAGACATTTGTTGATTTGTGTAGGGAGTTGTGTGCTATTGGCAGCAGACAAGATTGAAGACCCATGTAAAATGTTGAAGGTTTTGGGTCTGGGAACTGATGCAGAAAAAGGGTTATTTTGTTTGCGTCTGGCTGAGAAAGAAACACTTAGTCATTTTGCAAGGCGAGGTAAAGTGAGGGTAAAACAGGTTATGCAATTGTTGGGTTTATTAAATTATGCATGCAGAGTGGTTGGTCCGGTTAGGACATTCAGTAGATCAGCGACTAATCTATTAAGACAGGGGTGTTGCAAGCACCACTGGGTCAGTGTTGCAAGAATAGCTCAACTTGATGTTGCTATATGGTTAGGGATTTTTGAGGATTTTAATGGTATTTAATTTTGGCAGGATGTCTGGGCTTCAGCCAAAGAGTTACAACTGTGTAAAGATGTAGCTGGTAGTGTAGGTATGGCAGCTATTTTTAAAGAACAATGGTTTGATGTGGAATGGCCAGGGGATTGGCTGTAGGACTAGAAGAAGGACATGGCCTTTTTCGAGCTGATGTCAATTTGGTCAGCAGTGGTATAGTGGCAAGATAAGCTGAAGAACAGAAAACTGGTATTTGATTCAGACAATGAGGCAGTGGTTCAGGTGCTACTAAAGAAGACAGAAAGGTCAGTTTTTGTTCAGTTTTTGCTGAAATTGGTTTGGCTTAGCTTGTGGACTGATAATGTTGTTTTCAGCCAAGCAAGTGCCAGGTAAATTAAATGTTTTAGCAAAAAGAATGTCTTGTTTTCAGTTCAAAAGGTTTTACTGATTGCAAAGTACAAATAGCAATGCTATAGGTGACACATTTAGAAAGAGCTAAGCATGTGAATTTGATAAAGAAAGGATTTCAGGAAGGATATTCAGCAGAATATCTGGGATAAAAAAAAGAGGAGTATTCATATTAATTGCCATAGGAGCTCAAATAGTGATAGAAGAGGGGAAAATAATTGAGGTAGATATGTAGTAGTAAAGGGCTAATGGCAAGGGACGCAGATTACACTGGCATGTATTTATATTCCACCTAAAACTGCTATTATGGAGCTTAAGAAAATTCTGGGAGAAATAATCAGCTTTCAGCCAGGAATATTACTTATAGGTGGGGAGTGGAATTTGATTTTCTGAAATGAGGATGTATCTGGGGGACATTGAAGAAAACAATACAACAAAAGAGGGTAGATTTTTGAAGAAATGTATGAAAATATTTGGTATGGAAAATGTGACTTCAGTAGTAGGAACTCGGAGAGAATTTCAGTATTATTCCCAGAAGTAAAATAACTGAGCTGGACTTGATAGAAATTATATTTCATAGGAACATGTGCATTTAATTGAGAGCTTTGACACACATCCAAAACTATTTCAGATCATACATCAATAATAGCTAAGATAAAAATGCAGTTTAATTAAGTAAAAATGAGACACTTATGCTTCCCCACCTACCTGTTAAGAAGAGAAGAATTTAAGGAATGGGTAGTGCAAATTATTTGGCAGTTATTAGGGAAGATAGAAAGTACTCCAGAGGTTAAAGCTAGTGAGTGGGATGAAATGAAAGTGGAATTTAAAAAATAGGATAAAATAAAAGAAAAAGAGATATGATTAAGAAGTAGCACACATTATTTAGAGAAGCTGACTAAAGGTTAAAACATTGCAGAATAAGAAGAATCTCACAGAACAAGAAGAGGTGCAACTGCAGTGTGCTAAAAAGAAAATAAGGAAGTACCTGGATAATACGCACAAGTTTAGAAAGTTTTCTGTTAAGCAACTGTTTTTGATAATAACTCCAGAGCACAAAAACGTTTAGCGCAATGACTTGTGCAACAGAAAGTAGAAAGGGTTGTTGCCAAACTTAGGGAGTGTGAACAAGAAAAAATGAGATACTGTAGAGGTATTAGAGATATTTCAGATATGTTATGAAAATGTGTATAAAGCGGAGAAATGGGGAAATAAAAAAAGCACATATGGAAATATTTATGGAAGACTTTAATATGTCAATGTTAGAAGCAGATGAGGATCAACAATTAACAGTTAAGATAGAAGGAGATGAGATAAAAATGGTGATTTATAACCAATCTGCAGGGCAATCTCCAGGAATACATGGTATTCTGGTGGATGTTTGTAAGCTAGGGAGGAAGAATGTGATAACATTCTGGAAGGTTTTGTTTGACAGTATTAAAAAATAGAGAGAGAAGCACTAATAACTTGGAAAAAAAATCTGTGGTGTCTGTAATACCTAAAGATAGAAAACAACCATCAGATCCAGCTTCATATAGTCAGTTTTAAACCAAGATTATAAAGTGCTTATGCCTATAATAACAAAAAAATAGCAAAAGTTTTGCCAAAATTGATAGATATGGATCGATGTGGTTTTGTGGAGAGGAGGCAAGTATTTGACAACATTAATAGAGTAATAATGATCAAAGGGAAGCAGAATGTAAGAAAATACTGCCGTTGTTGGTGGGTCTTGATGTAGAGAAAGCATTTAGCAGAATAAGATGAGATTTTATGAAGGCAGTGGAAGCATTTGCATTTCCCGATACAATAATAAGGTTAATTATGCTTATTTACTTATATTATAATGTTACCAGTTGGTCTTGTTATACTTATATATGTTATCTTACATATCTTTCAGTTTTAATTGTATTACTTCTTATGATAGAGTGTTCTAGTTAAGCAGAGTGTGATTTATTTCTTATTTACTTGTTTCTCTTTCTCTTGAAATACTTGAGGAAATACATTTAATCACTATAAATTTCAATTTAAGGATAGGAGCTTTAGATTAGTATTAGAAGTAGGGATTAAGCATGTTGGACGTCTTGAAATTAGTTAATTTTGTATATATTTTTAGTAGTATTACTCGGACTTTATGTTATGTTAGGCTTCCTTTGAGTAATTTGTATTCTAACTTGAGGTTATTATTATCTATAATTACAATGTTTTTTTCATGTTCTTCTGCTCTTCCTTTATCACAGGGGGATTGGTGGGTAGGCACTAGGGTTAGGATAAAGGTTATTATTATACATTTCATGGTTCTTAAAAAACTTTTTCTTTTTTTCAACAAATGTTATTTGATGACTTGCTTGAATACTTAAAGACTGTTTTTCTTTTATTTTTTTCTTCTTCTTTTTAATGTTGTGTTGGATTTGCACCTTGAGTTCACTTTTATAGCATCAATAATGATTATACTTGTAGAATATGCCTGTTGACATAATTTTAGATTCTTGGAATGTTAGAGGCATTCAAGATAAAGCGAAAAAGTCACTATTATTTCATATGATCTTTAAATCACAGGCTAACATTTGTTTTATTCAAGAGACCCATATTTCACGTATTGATTGGAATAAAGAGTTAAAAATGGATCAAAAAGATTATAGCTTCAGGTGACTCATCTAACTCCAGAGGTGTAGCTATAATCATTAAACAAAAATTCATTGGGAATATTATTGATGAGAAATTTGATGATGAGGAGAGGTGGTGCTTATTTACCGCTTCTATTGCTGGTTTGGACAAACCCTTATTAATTTTAAATCTATATGGCCCATGTAATTCACAACATTTGTTCATTTTAAAATTTACAATATTCTTGCATCCTATAAGGATCATCATATTATAGTGGGTGGTGACTGGAATGCAGTTATAAACCCTGTAATTGATCGTTCCCGCTCCACTGTCACCTATAATCTTCAATCTACTCTGGCTATAAATGATTTGATGACAGAATATAATTTAATAGATCCCTCCGACTGTTAAAAATATAAACAAGAATGATATATATACTTATTATTCTAAGTGCTATCATTCGTGGTCCAGATTAGACTTCTTTCTAATTTCAGATTATATTTCAAAATATATTGTGGACTTTACTACAGAACCCAGATTCTTTTCGGATCACTCAAGAATTTCACTAAAATTGAACATAAAACCCAATATCAAAAATAAAACTATGTTTAATAAGTGGACCTTAAATAATAACTTATTGTCAAATGAAGATATTTGCAAACAAGCTTCAGAAATCCTAAATGAAATGGTGAATAGTCTTGAATCATCAGACATTCCTTATGACATACAATGGGCTGCATGTAAAGCAAGATTAAGAGGTTTATTTATTAGTAAAGCTGCTTTTTTCAAAAAACAATACTTTAAGAAAGAGGAATTCTTAAAATCAAGAATTTCTTCGTTGGAAAATCATCTTAGTCTGAACTATGATGCTACTTTAGAAAAACAAATTTTTGATTGTCAGAAAAGTTTAATTCTGCTTCACCAAAATAACCTCTCCTTAGCTGAACAAAAGCTACTTACTTCATATTCAGAGTGGGCCCAGGTTCCATCTAAATTGTTAGCGAGAATTATTAAAGTTAACTTCAGAAATCCAAATATTACATCTTTTTCTTATAATAACAGATTATATAATACTAATGAAGAGATTATTCAACTTTTCACCTCTCTTTACACTGAGTTATATTCAGGTTCTTCTAATTCTGTTAATGATAATCACTCAAAACTCTTTTTAGACTCTTTGCAGTTCCCTAAACTTAATGATAATCAGCAAAAACTACTTTCTACCCCTATATCGGTACAAGAAATCTCAGATTCAATAGATAATCTTAAATTGGGTAAATCTCCGGGACCTGATGGTTTTACTCCAGAATTTTTCAAAACTTTCAAATTGGTAGTTCTTCCCTTTCTATTTAAAGTTTACAATCATATAAGAGTTAATGATATCTCAGATATTCATTGGAACACATCCAAAACCATTCTAATTCTAAAAATAATAAAGATAAATCTGACCCAGTAAATTATAGACCCATTTCTTTAATTAACGTGGATATTAAGATTCTGTCATCTATTCTGGCTAACAGATTGAAACGGATTTTACCCTCAATTATCTCATCAGATCAATCAGGTTTTATGTCTCAGAGACATGCTTGGGATAATACTCTATCTTTGGAGACTATACTTCATCTCATTAAGAAAAATCCAAACCCTATATATGCTTTGATTATAGATGCATCAAATGCCTTTGACAGTGTATGTTGGAACTTTCTATTTCAAACTATGTTATGTTTTAATATTCCCTTATTCTTTATAAATTTTTTAAAAGTTTTATACAAGAATATGTTTACTAGACTATACATTAATGGTCAATTTTCTGCTCTGATAAAGATCACTAAAGGAACAAGACAGGGTTGTCCATTGTCCCCTTTTCTTTTCAACATTTACTTAGAACCTTTGCTATTGTTTATTACTCAAAATACTTTTCATAACATCCCTAGAATTCTTAATACTAATATTCATTTCTCTGCTTTTATGGATGATTTAGTAATCTACTTTCAAACTCCATTATCTGATTACAGAAAAATAATGAATTCTATTGATTATTTTTCTTTGGTTTCCAACTATCTTTTAAATTCTACAAAAACTCATATTTTTCCCTTAAATCATTTAGCACACAAATCTTTTTTGTTTCCAGACAATCATTTTCAGTTTACTTATAATATAAAATATTTAGGAATCAATTTAGAACACAATAATAAATCTTCCTTTCAAAATAATATTAATAAATTATGGAACTCTATATTGTCTGATATGGACAGATGGAAGCATCTAAACCTTTAATTTCTTTCAAGGGTGGCCATTATTAAAATGAATATTCTGACTAAATTTCTTTACCAATTCTCATCATCTGATCAGATAATTTCAAAAAATTTTTGAGTCTGTAAATAAAGCTTTGGCAAAATTCATATGGTTCCCTAAATCTGTTAGAATTTCCTATTCTAGATTGGCATTTTCAAGGACAAGGGAGGTTTGGGTTTACCTAATCTTTATCTCTATTATTTGATTGTCTCATCCAATAAACTTCTTACTATCTCTAAATTCAATAACACTTCTTATCCAAATCACTCTTTATGGATAAAATTATGGTATAATTATGTCATTTCTAATAATTTAAATCCTGAAGCTATTCCCTTTATCTCTCTGGATAGTTTATTTATTAAAAATATATCTACAGTATTTAAACAAAAGATTAGAGATTTCCAAACCTTACTCAAAATGTGTAAACTAGAAAAGATCTCGCACCATGTTCAGCCAATTCATCTAAACCCAAATATATTATTGGACAATAAACTTTTGAACTTAACAAACTATCCTTTAATTAAAAATCTAAAAGTAGGAGATGTTTTGAAATATCTTGACTTGCCTTTATCTGACTGGCGTAAGTTATTGAAAGTAAACTGGAATTACTCACCAATTCTTATACAACTAAGAGCAATAATTAAAACAAATTTGTATCTCTGGTCCCCATAGACTCACAATTGAAAAACCTTAACACGATTATCAAAATACTTTCATCATCTGATAAAATGCTCTCAAACTCATATAAATTAATTAATTCTTTAATGATGGACCACAACTGTCTTTTATCTAATGTTTGGTTGAATTATAATTCCCAATTGTCAGAATCTCAGAAAGTCCTGGCTATTAGACACACTAAGGAATTTATCCCTTTTAAAAAATTAGCATACACACAATTAATGATTAATAATGATGCCTACTTTACCCCAATCAAATTAAGCAAATTTAACCCAAATAAGTCCCCTTCATGTTCATGCTGTTCTCATCCCCAAGCAGACCTCCTTCATATTCTATGGTATTGTCATTTTTCTTACAGATTGTGGACATCTTTGAAAGTCAGACTGCAGAAAATGGGATATCAAAAATCCACGTTGACGGGAATTTGCTATTCTACATATTCCATTGATTCATCTTTCAAAAGTTGATATTCATGTTATCATTTTTATTTGCTCATTACTAAAACTTTATATAATACAAAATTGGATTGATCGTTCTAAATTAAAATGGGTTACTTTCCAGAAAATGGCTTTTAAATTTATTGATGCTCAAAGATACTTAGGTGGAAGTCCAAAAAAAAAGCTATTAGAAAGGTTGTGTTAGAAAAGGTTCTAAACATATTAAATAGTTAATGTTAAATATTTTTTTTTTTTTTTTTTTTTTCCTCTCAGGTTGCCTAACTTGTATATAGTGTACATATGGTGTATGTTTTATTTCTAAATAACTTATCAAAATCTCATGAAGGTTGTTATCACTAGATGAATTGTTATATGTTCATTTATGCCTTCTTGTTATGTATAATCTTTTAATTGTCTTGCTATTCATATAATTAATAAAAAATTTTTTGAGAAAAAAAAGGTTAATTAGGAGGATATATGAAGAATCAGAGGCAACAATCGAAGTGGGAGGGTTCCTCTCTGATAAGCTGTGACTGAATGGAGGAATCAGGCAGGGGTGTCCTTTATCTCCTTTGTTATTTGTGTTGTATTTAGAACCATTGGCAAAGAAAATAAGGGACTCATAAATTCAGGGATATAATTGGTATGTTTGGGTCAGTAAGGTCAGATATTCTTTTTATTGATCACTGCTACAGTAGCCTCAGCTATATGGGTTATATCCTGCAAGGATATAACAGCCGGCCAACTTCCAAAGCTTCAGGACACCTTCCTCATGTACAAACCCTTATTCAGCTTGAGTTGTCTAAAAGATAGATTTGGATGCCAGATTCTCTAGAGGGTTCCTGTCACTAAAGAGAATGCTCATTTGTGGCTTCGAGGATCGATGGTCAGAAACTACTGTTCCTTTGCTGGGCAGATAAGTTCCATTCGGTGGGGAACAAAACTTCCTAGTTTCAAAAAAATTGTTTGTTGATAACATTTAATGTACAGGAAAGTTATTTTAAAGCTGGGAGTCTATATTTTAATGGACTATCACAAGACTGTATTGTACTTTTAAATGGAAGCACTGTTTTTTCCCTGTCAATTTAAAAGTTGTTTAAGTTGTTTAATAAACATTTTTTCTGTGGAGAAATTGTGTTTATTTTATTTTTTGAGGCTACCAAAGTGTTTTAAAGTGTTTTTTGCTATGATTTTTTGTTTAGCAAAAATGTGACTTTTAAAGACTTTGAGTTTTTACTGGCTCTTGATGCTTGTTTTTCCCTGGAAGAAGCACCGTTTTTGGCTTGACCATAAAAGAAACTGTCAGTCCCATGGTTGGTTCCAGCCACAAAATAAAATATTGAATAGATAGCTTTTGCCACAAAAACAGGCTAGCAATTTGCCTCAGCTATAGGTGGGTGACTCTGCTATGGCCATTTGTTGTACCTCAGACCACTCATCTTTTACTCCAGATCTTTCTGGTGTAGCACCACCAAGGGGTCACCAAGGGACCTTGTTCCCTCCACCATGGCAGTCTTTTTTTCCTTTCAGAAAGTCTGAATACCCACTTTTCTCTTTGGCAACATATAGTTTCAGACAAATGGATTCTGAAGCTCATTTATCAAGGTAACAGATGGCAGTGAGAAGAAATTCTTCATTTCCAGGTGGTTATTCCTCATTCACCAGACCAGATTCTTTTATTTCCACCTGTTTCTTCCAAGCAGTGATAGAACCAGTCCCTCCTTCCTAAGTGGTGAAAGGTTTTTATTCAAGGATTTCTATTTTAGTTCCAAAGAAAGAAGATGCTTGGAGACCAGATCTGGATCTTTCCTTCTTAGACCTGTTTGTAATAGTGCTAACTTAAAAATGATGTCACTTCATAATCAGTTTACCTCTTGCTCATTCAAGTTTCCTGGTGACACCACATTTAAAAGATGTTTTCAATTGTTTCTTAAGATTTTATATGTCTGGATCACATTATCAGTTCTTTCCTTTACCCTTTGGGCTATCCACTGCACCAAGAGGGTTCACAAAGTATTTAACTGCATTTATAGCTTGTTGCAGGCTACAGGGTATCATTTTCCCCATATTTAGATGACTTGCTTATCTTTCCTGAGTCCTTTTCAAAGTGTCAGGAATATCTCACTTAGGTGACAGATCTCTTACAAAAGCTGGGATTCCAAGAGAACATTCAAAAATCATTTTTGGCTCCTTCATGAATGTGTTTTTTGGGGTCAGCTGGACACCTCATTTCAAAGAGCTTTTTTAAATCATTGAGGATTGCAGTTTCTAAATAATGGCAATCATTTGAATTTCACATTTAGTAGACGTCATAAAACATTTATAAGTATATAAAAGTAATATCTGCCCCTGATTTTGGGCCTTTCTGCCCTATTATTTAATAGTTTCGCTCATTAACCCTTAGACTAAGAGACTGAGAGGTATGCAGGGGTGAGGAAAGGGGCTGCTTTGGCTTGAACAATATATTATGAAAGCAGTGAGCTGAGAAGATATATTCCTGTGTGGTAATTATTTATGCATTCATTTGATTGGGGACTACTGAGTTGCATGGTCATAGTCATACAAGTGGCTATAACTGATGGTCACTGGTTGCTCATGCGTATGTGTGTGTGTGTGTGTGTGTGTGTGTGTGTGTGTGTGTGTGTGTGTGTGTGTGTGTGTGTGTGTGTGTGCGCAATAAAAGTATGTTTGTGTTTGTAGGGTTATAAGTGCTCTCAACAGTCCCTAATTTCTCTAAATGTCTCTGATTTTGCCTCATATTTGGTCTGCTCAAATGTAGATTGTCATAACTAAATAATAACAGATATTTTAGTTTCATAAGCCGCAGTGGTGCAGCGGTAGCATTGTTGCCTCACAGCAACAGGTTCTCCTGTTTGATTCTCTGCTGGAGTGCCTTCTGTGTGGAGTCTGCATGTCCTTCCCACGGTCGAGTGGTGTTCGAAAGACATGCGTGGATGGGTGTGCCTTCATTGAAGGTTAGGCGTTGGGCTGGCAACTCAGCACCATAAAAAAAAATCTACTGCCAATCATTAGCGGAACAGAGTTCTGCTGTGGCGACCCCTAATTGGGAAAAGCCGAAAAGACAAACAACAACTTAGTAAAATTCAATAAAATCATGCTAATGCAAAGCCTGTTATACTAGCAATGTTTTACTTGTATAAGAGCCATTTCTCTCCCTTTTTTTGGTCCTTTGTACCCCATTATTTTTTAGCTTTCAGCTTGATTTTTAAATTAAGAGGTATGTGTGGCAGGTGATATATTCTGATTGCAGTGAGTTGAGAAGATATTAT
Organism: Protopterus annectens; assembly: GCF_019279795.1. NCBI lineage: Eukaryota > Metazoa > Chordata > Ceratodontiformes > Protopteridae > Protopterus > Protopterus annectens. The sequence continues at coordinate 1,373,603,942 of NC_056739.1, forward strand.
TTATGCATTTATTCATTCATTTGACTGTAGTCATACTTCTGAAGTATACAGTCATTCATACAAGTGGATGTAACTGTCGGTCACATCTGTGAGTGTAGAGTATGTGTGTATGTATATCCATATGTGTGTGTGTGTGTGTGTGTGTGTGTGTGTGTGTGTTTTGTGTGTGTGTGTTTTGTGTGTGTGTGTGTGTGTGTGTGTGTGTGTGTGTGTGTGTGTGTGTGTGTGTGTGTGTGTGTGTGTGTGCATGTATGTGCAGGTGTAGGGAGTTTGCAATTGATTGTACACTGTTACAGTTTTGACAGCAGCAGCTATTTAAATCATTATTTATTCATATGATCCTAATCAAAAAGATAAAGTGTACACAGCCATAGAATTTGCTATAATTGGTGAGGACGTGTGTGTGTGTGTGTGTGTGTGTGTGTGTGTGTGTGTGTGTGTGTGTGTGTGTGTGTGTGTGTGTGTGTGGGTGTATGTGTGTGTATGTGTGTGTGTGTGTGTGTGTGTGTGTGTGTATGTAGGTGGGTTAAAATAAGTTATTGTATTTTTATTGCATTACAGTCTCATGTCCGAGATGCATACAGTCAATACATTGTTCTTTAATTAGCAAGTATTAGAGCTGTCAGAGAATATAAATGACTTACAGTAATGTCAGTTTGTGAAGTTATTATTCTGGCTTTGCAGAACTAGAGTGCACTTATTTAAATCCAACTGGAATACTGTACTGTGGCTGTGTTTTCACAGTCAGAAGTCTTTGCTTTCCCCAGTGAATAAAGTTGTTGTAATTAATGGGTTTTGGAATTGTCTGTGATGAAAATAGCTATATGTTGGGGAAGGGATTATAGTGTATCTAAAAGAAACAAGTTTGCCATATTTTATGTAACTTTCCATCACAAACATCAGCATTGCTCTTATTAAGCCACTGTGCTGGTCTGAGCAGGATATGTAAGAAAACAACTGATCTGAAGTAGGATATGGGGGATGGATATCGGGACCAACCGCATAGTTTTTATCGATCCGATGGAGCATAGTTTCTCCAGCTCCTCTCACATAATGCCCTTGCCTCCCCCTCATCTCAGATCTTCACCCATGACTTGCTGTCTACTGTGGATTTCATAGCCTCAGATGTGGATTTTTTGCTTGTTTAAAAGATGAAATTTTTTCCCTTCTTAATTTTTCTTTTGTGTGAAAGTTTGTGGTTTCTACATATTGATGTTTTTTAGTTTAATTTTTTTTTAATTTAATTTTAGTCTTTACGTAATTTCAGTAGTAGAGTGTGTGTGTGTGTGTGTGGTGTGTTTATTGTTTGTTTTATTGTTTAAGTTACTTTCTGTAACTTTTAGAGACTATGGCTGAACAGCCTAAGTCAGCCTAAGTCCATATTTTCTAAAGGTGGCCATAGGCCATAAGCTCTCGGCTGATGGCCACCGTGTGTTTAAGGTAGTCTGGGGTTGAACACTCACATCTGGTTGTTCCATTTGTGCAGGGTTCAACCCGTCACCTCTCACCGGGTCACGAGGAGGAGGGAGGACTCGACCTCTGGGCCGAGGCTATCGAGGAGGCATTGAATCCTCCTTCCCCATTCCGGATCTGATCCCATCCATCATCCTATCCTCCTCCTCCTAACCTGGACAACCTGAAGCGACCGCTATGTGCCCAGTTCCACTTTGATAAGGACTCCCGATCTTCTTTCCTCCTATTTTATTTTTTGGTGCGGCTCATAAACCATCCACTAGAAAGGGAAACCAAGCAAAAAGCAATGGAACGCTTTCTGTGGGCAAGGCGCTAGATCCCTTCTCCTTCTCTCCCCTGTAGTGCTTGATTTTCTACCCTCTCTCTTTAATGATGTGGTGCAGTTTCCACCAGTCAAAAAGTTCAACTGGCAATTTCTTCACTATCACATTGGTCAAGAGTCTAATCCTCTTATGTCAGCCAAAAGATGATATTTTGCAGCCAGGGGCTTCATCTCATCATTTTATTTCTTCTCACTATGTTGATTCTGCATCTAGGGGTAGAGCATCTTTTGGCTCACAAGCCGAATATCCTTCCATGATGGCCGCCCAAGATTCAGGTAGCTGGGGACTATCCTACAGATTTAGAGTTATGTAGTACTCACCAGCTCCATCTGAGTAGGTGTATTCATTTGTCTGCCAGGCCTTTGTTCCTGCCTATTACTACTTTACCCTTATTGTTGCTTGCTTTGGCACTCAAGCAGGAGAGAGCAGGGGTAGAGCAGGGCAGGGTGGTGAGGAGAGGCTGGATCTGCTTGATCATAAATGGAAAACTAAACGGTTCGGATCGGGATCCGGATCCATAACCCACAGGTTGCAGACAAATGAATACACCTACTCAGATGGAACGTTATGGTGAGTACATAACTTCTAAATCATTGGCACATGGGTATAGCGAGTGGCACTGCCAGCTCACAGTACTTGGTTATGTACTTAAGATTTTGGCTATGATTCTTTCTTTGTGTAGACTGCATGTACTCCTTATCTCGGTTGGTTTTATACAGGAGTTCTGGTTTCCTCATCCAGAACCTCAGCTGTAATGTCAGAATGTAATGCTCAGGCCATTTGTGGTTTTACTTTCATCCCAATCTAACATCAGAGGGTTGCACTGAAGCTAGCCATCTTATTTTGGAAGGGTTGGTAGACAGTCACTTTTCCATATGTAATTTATTTGTTTTTACATGCATTTGTCATTTTAATTTATTGGGAACTACTGGGTTGTTATCTTTGAACATTATGCTTTAGATATAACTTATTTTTCATTGAAAGAAAAATAAGACAGAATTTCTTTCTTTACTCATGATTTTCATCCAGACCATCAATAAAGCAAAAGGTAGTTATAAAAGATCTAAGGTGGCAGTCAAACAATCTAGAACTCTACGACTTCTGGGGATTTAGCAACCCCTGGATCCTATCTTAATTTGGTTACCATCCTCCACATTTATAACTGCATTGTCTTTGCTAGTTAGGGAGTGTTTAAAAGTTCTAGGGCAATGCTAAAATGTTATACAGAGTATAAAAAGGCAAGAAAGAAGTAATCTAATAAGGATTGTGTGGCACCAAAATGGAGGAAAAACATGGGATGGCTATTAGGGAGATGATGTTGGGGGGGGGGACCAGTGTGAAGTGGCTGACATAGAATCCTTTATCCAGTGATACATTTCACCCAAGACTGGTCCTGCTGATTGCATTTAAACACCTGAGGGGCATATACTCCATAAAGTGGTTATAATGAGTGGATACTGAAGTAGTCTGTGGGTGAAAGTGACTGATACCATCTGTTGTTTGATCATAGGTTGTGGTACTTGACTTGCTGTAATTGATCCCCACACCATTCCAATTAGTTCTCCCAATTTATTTGCCTTCTGCAGTACAACCTCTTGCTTTGAAGTCACCAGCCATCACTCTGTCATTTAACAATATTTCTAGGGACTAATATCTCAATATCTCAGTGACGTCTTAAAAAAGTGTCTAAGAAACTTTCTTTGGCATAATATATTTAAAAAAAACTGCAGCCAGTCATATTTGCCTAATTCATTATATACTACCACTTATTTTACATTTTCTCACTAATTTTGTCTAATGTCCAACAAATGTTTTTACACTTAATTTCTGTTATGATAAGAAGATCATTAATGATGTTAAATAAAAATTTACATTTTTCAATGGCTTCATCACTTTTAGACAAAACTCAGTGCATCAGAGAGGAATAACCTGCATGTGAAGACAGAAATGGTTTATCTACCCATTGCTAAAGGCCGAAAATAGACATTTTTCTGCAATGTTTTCCAATTTATTTATTTTACATTTGTTTACCGGGGAGGTCCGACTGGACAGAGCTGTCCATTTACAGTGGAGGCCTGGAGAGAAACTCTCCAGAACAATTGCTAACATACTACACATAAGATATTTACACATTCAGTCATAAACATATAGCAGACAATAACATATGATTGCATAAGATATTTACATAAGCATAGAGAAGCCGCGGTGGTACAGCGGTAGTGTTGTTGCCTCACAGCAAGAGGTTCTCCTGTTTGATTCATGGCTGAAGTGCCTTCTGTGTGGAGTCTGCATGTCCTCCCAGCGGTCGAGTGGCGTCCGAAAGACATGCGTGAATGGGCGTGCCTTCGCTGAAGGTTGGGCGTCGGGCTGGCAACTCGGCACCATAAAAAATGTACTGCCAATCATTAGAGGACCGGAGTTCCATTGTGGCGACCCCTAACCGGGAAAAGCTGAAAAGACAAACAACAACAATTTACATAAGCATAGAGATTTAGATATACAATTAAAAGTATAGCAGGTAGTAACATTTGATTGTTGTTCATACAGTATGTTTAGTAAAGATAATCTTGAAGATGTACTGAAGATAAGACAAGAAAGGAAAAACTAAAAAAGGAGGAGAATATAGACAAGTTCAAATGAGGTGGGAAAGCTTTTTAATTGGCTTAGGCAAGGGGGAAGGCTAGGGAAGTATATAAGGATAAGTGGGGGGAGTAAGTAGTGGCAGTGAGTTTGTAAGTATCATGTGATAATATATAGTGCATCTGTGGGAGTTTTAAAGAGGATGAGGTTGGATAGTTAGTTATAATGATAGATAATTATCCAGTTAATATCTTTACTAATGTTTGTTGCATTTCTGATAAATATTTTAGATATTCTTTAAGGATACCTGAGGAAAATACAGTGCAGCCAATATAAAAAAATCTGTCATTAATGTCATTTTTAACTGAATACATAGTTATTCTCTATCAATGATGAGATGCAAATGAAAACAATAATGTTACAACAAATTCTTATAACTACAAAGACCACTTAACATGACAATAATTAATTAACTGTTATCCTTCAGAGAGTACAATCCTACAGTCGGAAATATTTACACCATGATTATATTAATTCACGGACAATTCAGATAAATATCCTATAAGTGTGATTGACCAAGCTTGGTGATGACTACAAGCTAGGCATTGTTATCCACTCATCCACTGATACTAACCTGCTCCAACAAGGGCAGAAACATGCAAATACCTAGTGTACTGAAAACAGTCTTAAGCTAAATGGAAAAAGTGCAGCATGACAGTGTTCAGCAAAAAGCTGCTCTTACCACATATAAGTGGTACACCTCTTCAAACTGATATGGTCATAAGAGACCTGGCTACTTATATGGTAAATCTTTCACAATCAGTTATCATGTTTCCACAGTAGTTAGGAAATCTTTCTATCTGGCATACTTAAGATCCAAAGAAACTTAAACCTTGCCTGTGATTTAAATAGGACTTGCTGGAGAGACAGGTATAGATATCACAGAGACTACCCCTTCTCTGGAACAGGCTGCCTATCCATTTGAAGCAGAGGTCCTCCCTAACCCGATTCAAGTGTAACTTGGAAAACTGGATGGGGAACAGGAATTTTATCCCTGGTTTTTCACCTATGTCTGTAGCAGACACAGGCAGCCAGTAAATGGTTCATCTCCCAGGCCCATGGTTACACTTATCAAGGGTACCAGTGCTTGTCAGAGATTTGGGATGCATGGCTAGGCTTAAAAAGGCATTCATGGTTGTTAGCTTAGTACCTGCCTATGAACCTATAAGAAGTCAACTTTTTACTGTACTCATTCCATGTCAGCCTCAGCACAAATCCAAGCATATCACTCAACTGGAAAAGACCCAGTGATTTAAAAAAAAAGTATTAAATCCTTCAGCTAGCCTGATAGACTAGACCAACTTTTGTTATACTTGGTGGCCTACCAGCTACTCTAAGATTTTTTTTTACTTTTTGGGCCATTAAACAGTCAGTCCTATTTGACCACATATTTCTTGGCAAAACCTGTGGCTTTACAAACTCCACTACTAGGACATAATTTACACCAAGAAATAAGTTGGATGGATAGGTTCCTAACACACATACATTCCCTTGGCTTTACTGGTCTGGGTGTATCCGCAGAGACTTAAAAAGAAAAAGTAAAATGTCACAGACATTCATAAGCCATATAGCTTAAACACTTGATGTCCTCAAGGGGCATTTGCATATATCCCATGGGCCTCTGTTACAGGACGTTCAAGATATCACACAGTGAAAACTCTAGCTTTTCTATGTTTTTATAGGTTCATAGGTTGGTACTAGGCTATCGGCCCTAGGGCCTATACAAGCCTAGCCATAACAATTCCCTGGATATTTCTTCCCACAGTATTTACTTACTTTCCCTGAACCCCTGTCTAGCAGGGTAACTGACATGATCCCCGGGGTGAATTTCCTATCTCCCATCCAATCATCAAGGTTCCTTTTGAAGAGGGCCAAGGAGGCGCTCTGCTTGACATGTATGGGCAGTCTATTCCAGAGTATGGGGAGTCTCTGGATCAGGAACCTATCCCTCCAGCATGTTTTGTTCATTGTGGGGACTTCTCTGTCTGAAAAAGTGGGCAGTGTTGGTGATTGAGAAGCTGCTTACACGAGTCTAAAGTGTCTTTGTGACTTCATACAAGTTAGAGTTATTCCATACGGAGGCTGTACAGCACTGCACAACCACACAAAGGTGAAAAAGCAAAGCAAGACATGACTCATTCTATTGGAGAATCATGGAGAAGGCACCACACCACACCCTATGATGAGAGAAAAGTAGGTAGTTGTTGGGAGGGTGGCCTAATGGTCTAAGTGTTTGCCATATATATACAAGGTACAGGGTTTGAATCATTAGGAATAATTGGCTAGGCTTAAATGCTTTCATAAGGGCAGTTAGCTTAGTACTAACCTATGAACCTATGAACCTATGAACCTATGACAAGGTTTAGATCCCTGGAGCGTGTGGCTCTGAGGGATTGGGATTTCTTTAAGTGTAGCATGTCCAACAGCTCTGGGTTTGACATGGCCTTGTATGTTCAGCAGAGATCACCTCTGAGTGGATGATATGCCACAGAGTATAGCTGGAGTTTTTTTAGATGGTCAGCATATGGCATCTACTTTAGGCCTGTGATTTTTTTAGTGAGGTATTTCTGCGGTCTTTCCAGCTGTTGCAGATGTATTTTGAGGTACATACAAAATGGGGCGTTATACTCTATAATGGGTCTAATGAGGGATGAGTACAGTGGGACAATGACCTCCTTTTTTCTGGATGAAAAGCCCTCAGTGATGAGGTGTGCCACATAGAAGGATTTCCTGACTGTTGTGGCAATGTGGTTATTGAAGGTGAGACCACTGTTCATCTGTGTCCCTAAGTCTCTCATCACACTTTCGATGTTTAGTGTACTGCCATCTATGTGGTAATTCATGGGTACATGTTTTTTTTCCAAAGGGGATAACTATACATTTCTTGGCATTAAGCTTGAGCCCATGGCTCTGGCACCAGGCATCTGTTACTGTAAGGCCCTTTTGTAGAATATCCACATCATTTGGGGATTCAATAATGGCTCCCAGTTTGCAGTCATCTGCGACCTTTGTTAGCCAGCATCCCTTGGTGTTGGCCTGTACTTCAGAGAAGTAGATGTCAAACAAGAGTGGTCTCAGGACTGAACCCTGAGGTACTCCACTTGCCACTTGTCTGGAGCTGAATTTGGAGTTGGCTACTTTTACAGTCTGGGTTCTATCAGTAAGCCAGTTAGAAATCCATTGAGTGACATAGGGATTTATGCCAAGCTTAGTAAGTTTATCTATGATTCCAGAGTGGGAGATGGTGTCGAAGGCCTTGGCAAGGTCCAGATAGACTGTGTGGACTGCCTTACCCTCGTCTACGGCTCTGGAGACTGATTTGAAGAAGTCAATCAAATTCAGGAGACAAGATCGGCCCTTCATGAACCCAAACTGGGTGGAGTTCAGTGTTTGAAGGTTGCCAATGTCTTTGTTTATAAGTTCCATGATAATGCATTCCATGCCCTTGCTGATCAAGCTCGTCAGACTGATGGGACGGTAGTTCCCAGGATCCAGGTTGGATCCCCCCTTGTGGAATGGGATAACTGTAGCTGTGCACCACTCAGTGGACATGAAGCTTGAGGTGAGGCTATGATTAAACATGACACTTAGGTGAGGTGCCAGTTAGCTTTGTACTTCATGTAGTACACAGCCCGGAATGTCATCTGTCCCATGGATGCTGTATTCTTAGCTTTGGTGAGTGTGGTTTCTACCTGTGTGGTCAAGATTAATGGAATTTGGCAATCTTTTGGTATTGAGATGGGCCCTTTAGGGGGTGAGAGGAGGGTGAAGTTGGCACTAAATCGATCTGCCAGGATATTGGCAATATCCTTGGGATCAGTATATTTAATGCCATTCTGTTGTAGCTCAGAGCAGATCTGAGCATTGCCATTTAGATTCTTGACATAACTATAGAATGCCTTGTGGTTGTCTTTGGAATCTTTGACAATTTTATTTTTGTAACTAGCTTTTGAGGATTTTATGAGGGATCATAGCTTCTTACTGAGGCTGGTGAGGGAGTTTTTTGCTTCCTGGGACTTTCCTCTTTTCTGCAACAGTTTCTTCCTTCTGCTGTATAGTTTGTTTATAACAGAGAACCACTAGATTGGCTTCCTTTTTTTGGAAGAGAGCATCTTGGTTCTATTTGGGATAGCACAATTCATGCACGAGTGGATGTGCTTGAACAGTGCCTTAGTGCAGGATTCAGCAGTCGAACTTTCAGATCCCATCTGCATGGGTGTCATGAAGTTTGTCACTTCTGACTTCAGTAGCATGAAGTTGGCTTTGGAGACGTTTTTTACGGAGGATTCCTTACTCGGGGGTGGGGGTAGGATGTGGATGTCAAGGGTGATTTGCTTATGGTCAGACCTGACCAATGAGGGGGTGACCACTGGTGTGGAGCATCTATCTCCCATGTTGGTAATGACCAGGTCTAGTATATTGGAGCCCCTGGTGGAACAATGGATTAGTTGAACCAGGGCATTGGAATTTATGAATTCCAAGAACCGTTGGGAAAAGGTGTTGGTACCCAAGTAGTTTCCCAGTTAATGGCAGGGTAGTTGAAATCACCCAGTATTAGGGTATTTGGTTGTACCTTAATAATTTCCAGTATGTTTAGGAAGGTGTAGTGAAAATCTTAGGGCATGGTGGGGGATCTGTAGCAAGCAACAATTTGTCTTACCTAGTGTTAGTTGCACCTGGAGAATTTCAGATGCATTTTGTTCGGCAACTAGTCTGGAGGTGTGAATATCCTTGATGAATATGAATACTCCTCCACCTTTAGTGCTTCAGTCTTGGTTTTGTGGCTGAAAAGTGTGGTAAGAGTTGTAGCCTGGTATTGCAGGGGTTTTCTCTGGAGCCTTGAACCAGGTCTCACTTACTGCACAGATATCGATGTTCTCCATTTTAGGAGTGCCTCGAGAGAGTGCATTTTGAGGTTTAGACTTCTAGCATTGAGTAGCATTACCTTCAGATTTTGCATGCTTGTATTTGTTACAGTGGTGGTATTGTCCTTTGAACCGTGCCTAAAAAAGGCACTATAGGGGTGGTAAGAGCTTTTGCCAGGAACCTGAATCCCAGGGGTGACAGGTGCAGACCATCTCTGGCAAAGCATCATGGTTTGTCAATCATGTCTTCCCAGGCAGACAGATACTGGATCCCCTTTGAATGACAGCAGAAGCTTAGCCAATTGTTGAAGTCAATCATTTTGTCCTTATACTGTGGTATCATTCTGGGCAAAGGCATGATGCTACTCAGGGCTAGGGTCATACCTGCCTGGGCCACATTATCCAAGAACTCTTCCATGTCTCTTTTCATGTAGTCCAGGGAGGTGCGTCTCAATTCATTCACTAAAGCATGGACAATGACAGAGTTGTATTTGTACTTGTTGTGGAGTGACTTGAGTGCATGCTTTATGTGGCAGATCCTGGCACCTGACAGGCAGCTAACTGTAATTTTCTCCTTGTTCAGCCTGGTGAGTGGGACATCAGTGTGCCTGATTATAGAGTCACCTATGACTAAAGTGTTGGGTACATTGTCTTGCCTTAGGGGCTGTTGTTGGGTGGCACACTGGTGTTGTGAGCTATGTGTCACTTTGGTTGTGACTAGTGTTTGTTTGCGTTTCAGCTTTGGAGGTCCTTGTTGCTTAGGCAGGTTAATGTTAAGGGCCTCTGCATATGTGGGTTTAGTGTTGCTGTTTGTGGGTGTTGATGGTGTGGGTTTTGAAGGGCTATGAGTTGCTTGAGGTGTAGTGCAGGTGTTAACCTTCTCCTCTTGACTGTCTAGCACAATCTTGGCCGGAGAGAGCTTTGCTTCCAGTTTGGCTATTTAAGTGCATCTCTCACAGGTTGTAGTATTGGGTGGTAGGAGGAGAGGGTTATCTGTGTACATGAGGCAGTTGCCGCATTGCCCCAGTATTCCCAGATTCACCAGGTGGATAGGAGAAATCACCGGAAGCTGACCCTTGCACATGCCTGTTTAGGCACTTTTTTTGTAAAGTACAAGAGCTGTTTTCCCTTACCTTTGCAAGGCTTTGCAATTATAGGCTGTTTAGTGCCTACTATTAATTTTTCCTTATTGACAAGGAGAGTTGAGTGCTTGTATCAGTTTCAGGCTTCCTAGTGCTTTCCAGCAGGTTCTAGAGCAAGTGCTTGTCACAGGGGTTCAGATTTTAGTGCTATTACTGAGAAACTAGCTAGTTCTAAGGGAAAATTTGAAGAGCAGACTTTCTGGCAACTGGAATAGTTTAACTGTAGCCCCGCAGTGCTGCATGATGCAAAAAATGCACAAACACATGCGTTTTTAAGCCAGAAAGTTGAAAGGGATAGAAATCATCCCAAAAAGGCTAATAAAATTAAAATTTCAGAGCTGGAAACCATTCCTCTAGTGTTAGATAGGCAGTACAATGCTCACCACTCCCACCGGCAAGCAGCAGGACCCCCCTCCACCAAAGCAAGGCCCAGACAGCTCTGAACACAGAAAACAAAGTCCTGAGATAAGCAAAGCCTGGGATCCAGACCACACCGGCCAGGAAAGGCGGGAAATGAGCAAACAAGATAGTATCCCTTTTTTTGGCTAAAACAGGCCAAACAATGCAACATCACAGCAAACAAACACAGAAAATGCCAACACACCTGAGTTTGCAGTCCCAAACAGCAAATGCAATCAAAAATATGTAAAATCAGCAATTCAAAACTTTTTAAATGAAGCAAGGCAAAAACACATCTGAAAAATGATTCATGAGGCAGTAATACAGTAGAATAAGTAGCTAGTCTACATATACAGAGAAATCTATATATACAGAAAAGCAGCTAAAACACACTTAATTCAGATGCAGTGCCACCTAGAGCACTTGAGTTGTAGCAATATTAAGGCAAATACAGTTATAATAAATGCACTAAACTATACTTTATATTTTAAAAATGTTTGAGAAGCACAGTCAGAACACAAGGAGATTCAGGCAATTTTTTTTAAAGAAAGGGAGAAAGGAGGAACAGAAGGCCTTCACAGATGTTCTCTCTGTATTAGGTAGAATGAGCTAATGACACTAGACTGGGAGGAGTGTCCCAAATCAAATTTACAGTAGGGGCAGGCAACTGCAAAGCCACCAAGTATAACAACAAGATACCAACAGGGAGGGAGGATGGGGACCAATACTAAAGCTATTAGCCTACACTCTTTAGACAGTAAACACTACAGAAATCTTTATGACAGCAGTGAGCCACAAAATAAAAGTTTTTAAACAGATAAAGGAGCAAAGAGACTCTACAGAATGCTTTTAACTGCAAACAAATCAGTTACCCGTGCAGATTAGTTAATAAAAATAAAATACAGTAAAAAGTATGCAGCAAGCAAAAAAAAAGTGCTATATATAAATTGTTAGAAGCAATAATCAGTATAAATAAGCCAAAAAACAGGATACTTATATATCTCAGATCAGAGTTGTAGTCAATGCCCCTCCTCCACTCTGCTCAGTGTGTATAGACAGACAGAAGTCCTCTCAAAGTTAGGGCTTAAATAACAGAAGATACAACCTTAGACAATTTTTTTTAAAAAAGCACAAAAGAACCAACCCCCACTAGCCAGCAGCCAATCAACACAATCCAGCAATGAAGGTAAAGAAAGACTTTTGCTAATTCAAGATGGTCTATTCATGTGCTCTGAACAATCACTGCAAAGACAAACAGTCCCAGAGCCAGCAAATCTGAACTGGGACAATACTAAAGCTATTAGCCTACACTCTTTAGACAGTAAACACTACAGAAATCTTTATGACAGCAGTGAGCCACAAAATGAAAGTTTTTAAAGAGATAAAGGAGCAAAGAGACTCTACAGAATGCTTTTAACTGCAAACAAATCAGTTACCCTTGCAGATTAGTTAATAGCAGTAAAATACAGTAAAATGTATGCAACGGACAATAAAAAGTGCTATATATAAATTGCTAGAAGCAATAATCAGTATAAATAAGCCAAAAAAAGGATACTTGTATATCTCAGATCAGAGTTGTACTCAACGCCCCTCCTCCACTCTGTTTAATGTGTATAGACAGAAATCCTCTCAAAGTTAGGGCTTAAATAACAGAAGATACAACCTTAGACAACTTTTTTTTAAAAAGCACAAAAGAACCAGCCCCCACTAGCCAGCAGCCAATCAACTCAATCCAGCCACGAATGTAAAGAAAGACTTCTGCTAATTCAAGATGGCCTGTTCATGTGCTCTGAACAATCACTGCAAAGACAAACAGGCTCAGAGCCAGCAAATCTGAACTGGGACAATACTGAAGCTATTAGCCTACACTCTTTAGACAGTAAACACTACAGAAATATTTATGACAGCAGTGAGCCACAAAATGAATGTTTTTTAAACAGATAAAGGAGCAAAGAGACTCTACAGAATGCTTTTAACTGCAAACATATCAGTTACCCATGCAGATTAGTTAATAGCAATAAAATATAGTAAAATGTATGCAGCAGACAATAAAAAGTGCTATATATAAATTGCTAGAAGCAATAATCAGTATAAATAAGCCAAAAAAGGATACTTATATATATCTCAGATCAGAGTTGTAGTCAGGGCTCCTCCTCCACTCTGCTTAGATGGTACTTTGTACCATCTGTGGAAAAGGGTACACATGTTCAAGCTAAAGAAAGAAGACATTGTTCATAGGTTCATAGGTTTGTAGGTGTGAACTAGGCTAATGGCCCTGCAGCCTTTACAAGCCTAGACCAAAAAAATTGCCCAGGCACTGTGCCACCAGATGTTAGTTCACAGTACCTCTATCCAGTAGGGCAACTGGAGTGATCCCTGGGGTGAACTTTCTGTTACCCATCCACTTATCAATATTTCTCATGAAGAGGGCCAGTGAGGTGCTCTGCTTGACATGAGTGGGAAGCTTATTCCAGAGTATGGGCAGTCTTTGGGAGCTGAATCTGTCCCTCCAGCATATTCTGTTACTTGTGGTAATGGGGTTGTGACCTCTGGACTGTTTGGCATGGGGGGATTGGGATTTCTTTAGATGTAGCATTTCAAGTAGGGCTGGGTTGGACATAGCTTTGTAAGTCAAGCAGAGATAACCTCTAAGCAGATGATAAGAAACTGAGAACAGCTAAAGTTTCTTGAGTCTGTCCATGTAGGACACGTTTAAGGCCTAGGATCCTTTTTGTGAGGTACTTTTGTGGCCTCTCCAGCTGTTGTAGGTGTCTGGTCAGGTACATGCCAAACGGGGCATTATATTCAATGATTGGTCTAATGAGGGATGAATAGAGAGAGATGATGACCTCTTTCTTCCTGGATGCAAAACATTGATTATAAGATGTGCCGTGTAGAAGGACCTTCTGACCACAGTGGCAATGTGGTGGTTGAAGCTAAAGTGGCTGTCGACCTGGGTGCCCAGATCTCTTATGGCCCCTTCAGTGTTCAGTGGGATCCCATCAACGTGGTAATTCGTGAGAACTGAGTTTTTTTCCAAAGGGGATGATAATGCATTTTTTGGTGTTAAGCTTCAGGCCATGGTTCTGACACCAGTCATTGGTCTCAGAGAGGCCCTTTTGTAGGATGTCTGCATCACTTGGGGAGTTGATAATGACTCCTAGCTTGCAGTCATCAGTGAACTTGGTCATCCAGGGTCCTTCTGTGTTGGCTTGGACTTCTGAGAAGTAGATGCCAAACAGGAGAGGGCCCAGGACCAAGCCCTGTGGGACTTCACTCATGGCTGGTTGACAGTCTGACTTAGAATCTGCAAATTTCACTCTGTGGGTTCTGTCTGTGAGCCAATTTGCAACCCACCTAGTGATGTAAGTATTGATACCTAGTTTGGTGAGTTTATCAATGATACCTGAGTGGGGAATGGTATCAAAGGCCTTGGCCAGGTCAAGGTAGGCTGTATGCACTGCCTTACCCTCATCCACAGCCTTGGTGACTGCCTCAAAGAAGTCAACCAGGTTCAGCAGACAGGATCTCCCCTTGACAAAGCCAAACCATGTGGGGTTAAGAGTTTGGAGATTGCCTATATCTTTATTAAGCAGGTCCATGATGACACACTCCATAGCTTTGCATACCAGACTCATCAGGCTAATGGGGCAATAGTTCCCAGGGTCTGTAATTGCTCCCCCTTTGTGGAGCTGGATGACTGTAGCAGTGCACCATTTATTAGGGACATAGCCTGAACTAAAGCTGTGATTGAACAGGGCACACAGATGTGGTGCCAGTTCGTTGTGTAGCTTATGTAGGACACAGCCAGGGATATTATCAGGTCCCATGAACACTGCATTCTTGGCTTTGGACAATGTAGCTTTTACCTGTGCTGCAAAGATGGTGGGTACCAGGCTTTCTTCTGGTATTGTGATAGGGCCCTTGGGGGGGGGGTAAAGTTGGCACTGAATCTGTCAGCCAGTATTTGGCTATATCTGTTGGCTCAGTATAGGAGGTGCCATCAAGCAATTACGCAGAGCAAATCTGGGTATTACCTTAGAGATTTTTGATATAGCTATAGAAGGCATTGTGGTTGTTTTTGGTGTTAACTGCAATTCTGCCTTTATAGCTGGCTTTAGAGAATTTGATAAGGGATCTCAACTTTTGTTGAGACTGATAAGGGAGGTTTTCTAGTCTTGTGACTTCATTTTTTCCTGCAACAGTTTCTTCCTTCTGTTGTAGAGTTATTGATGGCTAGGGACCACCAGATTGGCTTCCTTTTTTTTTTGGAAGTGAGCATCTTAATTCTGTTTGGTGTGGCAAGGTCCATGCATTTGTGTACATGCTCGTACAGTGCATTGCTGTATGATTTGGCAGTCATGCAGCTATTTTCCATTGGCATGGGTGCCAAGTGAGGTTTAGGAGCCCAAAGTCGGCTTTAGAGAAGTGTTTCCAGGGTGGTCACCTTAGCAGAGTTGTAGGTGAGATGGAGATTTCCATGGTGATCAGTTTGTGGTCAGATTTAACCTGGGAGGAATTGAGTATAGGTGTGGAGCAACAGTCTCCCATGTTTGTGATAACCAGGTTGAGGATGTTGCTTCCTCTAGTGGGGGTTAGAATGAGCTGGTCCAGGGCATTGGGACTGATAAATTCCAGAAAGCATTGGGTCTGTACATTGCTACTTGAATAGTTTTCCCAGTTGAAGGAAGGGTAGTTGAAGTCACCCCGTATGAGAGTATTGCGTTACACCTTGATAGATTCCAGGGTGCTTAGGAACTTGGAGTGAGACTCTAGGGACATGTTTGGGGTTCTGTTGCAGGCTATGACTTGTATCACCATCTTACCCAGTGTTAGTTGTACCTGAAGTATCTTGGATGCATTATGCTGGGCTACCAGTCTAGAGGTGTGCATATCCTTTAATAATATGGAGACACTACCACCTTTGGAGCTTCTGGCCATATTCTGGGACTGAAAGGTATGGAATGAGTTGTAGCCAGGGAGTGCAGGGGTGCTTTCTGCCACTTTAAACCAGGTCTCCTTTACAGCACAGATGCTGACATTCTCCATTTTGAGGAGAGCTTTGAGTGAGTGCATCTTGAGATTTATACTTCTAGCATTGAGCAGAATGACCCTCAGATTGGATTTGCTTGTAGCTGTTACAGTTTGCTCTTTGGAACACTGCTTAAAAAGGCACTATAGGGATGGCAAGAGCCTTAGCCAGTACCCGGAATCCCAGGTGTGACAGATGCAGGCCGTCTCTGGCAAAGCATTGAGGCCTGTTGATCATGTTGTCCCAGGCAGACAGATACTGGATCCCTTTAGAATGACACCAGAAACTTAGCCAATTGTTGAAGTCAATCATTTTCTGCTCGTACTGCGGTATCATTCTGGGTCCTGGTAGAATACTGCTCAGGGCTAGAGTTGTACCTGCCTGGGCCACATAATCTGAGAGTTCCATCACATCTCTTTTCATGTAGTCTAGGGAGGTACATCTCAGGTCATTCACACCCACATGAACAATGACTGAGTCATATTTGTACTTGTTGTGGAGTGACCTGAGTGCATGTGTTATGTGGTGGATTCTGGCACCTGATAGACAACTGACTGTCACCTTCTCCTTGTTCAGTCTAATGAGTGGGACATTAGTGTGCCTCACAATTGAATCTCCTATGATTAGTACATTGGGCAAAGTGTTTTGCCTTAAGGGCTTAGGTTGAGGGGCACACTGTCATGGTGAGCTGTGTGTTCTGGGGTTGGGGTTGTGTTGTAGTGGTCGAGTGCATTTTTGTCTTGGGGGTCTCTGTTGTTTGGGGGCAGCCATGGTGGTGCAGTAGTTAGCATTGCCACCTCACAGCAAGAGGTTTTCCGGTTCGATCCTTGGCTGGGGTGCCTTCTGTGCAGAGTCTGCATGTCCTCCCTGTGGTCGTGTGGGTTTCCTCCAGGTGCTCTGGTTTCCTCCCACATACCAAAGACATGCTGTAGGTGGATTGGACACACTAAATTGGCCCTAAGCGTGAGTGCGTGCATGTGTGTGCCTTCTGTGGAAGGTTGGGTGCTGGGCTGGCAACTCAACACTGTAAAACTCCACTGCCAATCATGAGTGGACAGTGATCCACTGTGGCGACTACTAACTGGGAAAAGCCAAAGGAAGAAGAAGAAGAAGAAGGTCTCTGTTGTTTGGGTAAATTTTTATTGAGAGCCTCTGTAAAGATGGGTATATGGTTTGTGTTTCTATGTGTGGGTTGTGATGGTTGGTGTTTTGGAGTACTGTGTGTTCTATGTAATGAGTTGCAGGTGTTGACCTTCTCCTCTTAACCAGCTAGTCCAGTCTTGGTTGGAGCATGCACAGCTTCCAGTTTGGTGATATAAGTGTTGGGAGGTAAGAGGGGAGGTTTGTTTGTGTACATTAGACAGTTGCCACACTGTCTCAGAATGCCCACATGCACCAGGTTAGCAGGAGAAAGCACAGGAAATTGCCCAACAGTCATACAAGGAGGGGTGGGCATAACTAATAAGTACTGGTGCTGTTACTGCGTAGAAACAGCTAGTGCTGATAGCACCTAAGTGTACTACAATAAATGCTATAAAAGCCTGTTAAATTGCTAGCCGATTAAGCTATTTGAAGTACAAGAAGTAAAAGAAGAAGCATGTTTTAAGGGAAAAATTGAAGAGCAGATTTTCTGGCACCGGTAATAGTTTACTTCAGCTGAGTGCCGATGCGTGGTGCGCAAACCATGCAAACACAGACTGTTAAACCAGAAGTGAAAATAAGTCATAAATGGGAATGTGATAAAGCATAGAGATTAGGATGAGATGCAAGGAGAATAGCAGATGTGACAGGTTTGGCTTTGTCCCAGTTTGGCAGCTTGGGTGATAATTTTCCAAAGAGCTAGGAGTTCTTGAATTAGTTCTGTCTGAGAATAAATAACATAAATGCATAATTTAAAAGTCTGACTAGTCAGAGTTTTTGTATGCTGGATCTGTGGGTGAAGGTAGATATACAACCAGACAGTACAGTGCCTTGTCATTGGTAAAGGTAACTGCTACATACTATCTTGAGAAGATACAAATAGTTGCAACACAAGAAATTCTGATAAATTATTTTTTATCAATAACAAAACTGCAATTATAACTTAGAAAAAAAGGACATGGCAATTGTGAAATTACATTGGAGAACAAAAAGGTATAGTTATTTATGTATGGATAATTATTTTTCTTCCTCTTCACTCTTTAAATCCAGTAGAAAGTTCAAAATATTCATTAACATGCATACCATTTCCCCAACAGTCCTACAAATATAAAAAGTCATATTATATAAAGATATACATAGCAGTCATATCCAAGAAACTGTTGCCAGCTGTTAATATTAATTTGCATTAAAATAGAGATTATACTTGCATTCATTTATTAGTTAAAGATACTAATGGATAAGCAGAAGCATAGTAAATTTCAATAATCATGCTAAGATACTTTTAATTAGCTAAATGCATCTGCCTCTTTATATTTCAAAAGAATTTATCAATTAATTCCCAAAACATTATTGAGGCCACCCTGAGCGCTGCACAACTTTACCACTAATGAGAATAGATCATAGCTAAGGTTAAATATAATTTGATATAAAATTAAATTTTATCTAAATGCAGTTATTTAAAATGGTACATTTTAATGAAGTATATGAATTGAAAACCAGAACTTATCTAATTATAATTTATGAAAGAATTTTATTTAAAAAGGCTGATGATGAAAGCTAAATGAATGTTTTTTTCAGTGAATAATTATGCTATTTCAGCTCAAACATGCTAATTAAAAATAAATAAAAAATAGCCATACTAGCCATAGTCCAGTAAATCAAGACTATGTTAGCAAATTTCTGCACTCAGACTTTAATTCATGTCTATAACTATTATAGACTCTATGATCTCCTGATCTTTATTACAAAGAGGTTAAAATACTGAGTTGAAGAATGTTATTTTTTCTATAAAATATACAGCAAAATATAGGAAATAAAATATCAGAAACGCATATACTTACAGTCACAGCAAATCTCAACTGATCCAGGACCAGGCTATCTACTGCAATATATTAAATGTATAAAACTAAAGCAAATCGGTCAGCTAAAGTAGCAATCACTCAGTAGAAGATAATTTCTTATGCTTTATATGTACATCCATTTACTAGCTTGGATTTTTGACAGGAAGAAAAGAGAGGCTGACTAAAGAACTAACAAGTAAAGAGGATTATGAGTGGGCCTTTCATCTTAATCTTAGTATGGGGTGAAAAGGGCAACTGCTCAGACTCATAGCATTGGAGGACATGATCAGTTAGTCCCCTTCACTTTTTAATGCATACCAGGTTTTAAAAACTGATATAGCATTTGCAGTCAAATATGAGCACTGTAGTGCACCCAGTGTGGTCTAAACTGAAACTGCTTGCTATGGTTTATAAGTGAAAAAGAAGTTTGTTGTTTTTTTTTTTAGGAAAATCAAAGAGCTCCACAAAAACCAAGAACCAAAACAGCCAAAAAACAAAAACCAAGGAGAGAAAATCCAGGCACCAAGCATTCAGTTCATTAAGTGCTTTCATCAGCATCAATCAGCTGACTTCCTCAGAATAAGAATATTATTCTGAGGAAGTCAGCTGATTGATGCTGATGAAAATCAAAGAGCTCTAGCATTCCATGTATGCAGTCTAAACTGTGTGTAGCAACTGCTTGCTACATTGCAGCAAGTAGTTTTCTACAGTTTAAAATTATAAAGAAAAATATTTTTTTTTAAACTGAAATATAATCACTATATATATATATATATATATATATATATATATATATATATATATATATATATATATATATATATCACTCAGTGTGGGATATAAATTATAGCAACTACTCGCTACATTTGTGCCAAGCAGTTTGCTACAGGTTGAAACTACTTGCTACATTTGTGCCAAGCAGTTTGCTATAGGTTAAAAGAAAAAAAAATGATTTTCTTTTCTTTCTTTTTTTTTTTTCATTTTTTACTATGTTAGGAAAGAAGGCTGGAGACATGGTACAGAAATGGGAGCTAATTGACTCCTACATTTCAGGAACCTTATATGCCTGATCAGAGGGAGGGGTCATATATTTGGGCACTTGTTTGATATACCATTGCAAGGAGCTGACATTTTTTTTGCTCTTCCATTGAAGAGCTGGAGTGGGGGGGGTGTATCTGGTCACCTGGCTGGGGTGCTATTAGAAAGACTGGACTTTTTTTTGCTCTTGCTATTGAACAGTTGAGGCAGGAGGGAGGGGATATGTATCTGGTCACCTGGTTGGTGTGCCAGTAGCAGAAACAGTTATTTTTTATTTGCTCTTCCACTGAAGAGTGGTGGTTATGTACACAGGGAACTGTATGCGGGAAGCCTAATGGCTGGTTAAGCCAGCTGCGTCTATGAAGAAATTTACCTTGAGAATAAAGCTCAAGAGGTGAATCTTGGCATTCATGTCAAAAACTCAATAATGGTTATCATCAGGGAGACCTGATCATAACTCTTTGTAATGCATGGAGATTTATTTGCTCCATGTACTATCAGTTACAGAAAAGAGAAAGTGTAGGAGTACAAAGTGCTTTATCTACTTTCATGTTGTCACAGAGACAGCAGGCTGAAACAAAGTATTCCACTGAAAAAAGAAATGAAGACATTTAAAAGCTGTTAGACCCTTCCATAACATGTTTTGTATATGAGGCAGAGTGAAGTTTTAACATCTTTTAAAAGCTGTTTTATCTTCTGCTGCTGTTCTTTGCATACAGACATTTTCCTCTGTTTATTCCTACATCATGCCACAATCATAACAATTGTTAAGAACACCACTTGCACTTTTACAATCGTGTCTCACCCTTGTAAAGATCTTAACAAAGTTTATCTTTTTCTTGATATTGGAGTGTAATCTCTGTACTCCATGCAAAACACAAATATTTTACAATGACCACTCTCTCTAGTCTCTTCTGATTTTGCCTATTAAACATCTTATTCTGTCCTAAAATGAGCAGTGATGTTTCTTCAGTGGTCTGTATGAGATAAAAGCATAATGGATTTTGTGGAATGTGACTGCTCCAATATTCTTTGTTTAAATAGTTGCATACCCAACATATTCTAGAAGGTTAAGCAAAGACATATTAGCGCTCGCGGTTTTCCTGTTTCTTTGAGTACAGTTTAAATGCCACTGTCTCAAGCTAATTGCATGTCTATTGGACTTATTCATTAATACTCCATATATTTAACATGAAAAAACATTCTAGCAGTTTTACTTTAGACATGTCAGCTAACGGCCACCTATCTCCCCTAACAGAGTAAAATCATGTGGCTTGGTTTGATAGCATTAACTGACATTAATGTTATAAAACTGAGTGGGTGGCCTGACTATGATCGTTTGCAAGATCATGTTATTTATGGGTATTATTATTGTTTCCTACAAAAGGGCAATGTTAACTGTGTAGAATGTGGCTTGGAGGTTGGTTTTCCCCATCAGCAAATCTTTCCTGGAAAAGCAACACTGGTCAGTGCCTTAAAAGGCGGTAATATTTCTTATAAAAGAGGCTTAAATCACAGGAACTTGACTGGCTCCAAAGATTGTTGAAACTTTGTATGATGCATTGTACAACAAGTACAGGCTGGCTCTGATGCAACCAGAAAAGAATACATGTTACAGTGTCATCATAATCTTTAAAATGTCATGGTCTCCATATGCCTTTCTCTCAAACTATGATAACACACATAGACAATAAAATAGCACCTAAAACCACATAAATTACATTGCCAGCAAATCATAGTTCTTCTTTGAACAATGTTATATACTGGTCTTACTAAAAATATATATTATTTCAGTATATTTAACTTCTAATAGAATAAAACAGCACCTTTTTGTATAGAACATTTTATGAAACTATCACTGTTATAGTGATTACTAATGTTATTCCTAATATTATTTCAGACTTGTAGGTGTTCTTTTCCAAAGCAGGTATTTCAAAATTGTGTATCACTCAACAAAAACGGCAGCTCTGTAATTGTAAATTCATTAACAAACAAGTCACTGATTATCATGAAAGCAAGCTTAATGGTCTCAGAATTTCACAGTTATTTTTGAGGGCCCTTCTTACATATTTTAATTCAACAAAGTAATGTCCAGTCTGTGACAGAAAGAACTATCCTTCATCAGAATACATTATATACTTTTTTAAAATGAATACCTACTTTAAACTTCAATATATATACATACATAGCTTTCCATTTTATAAGTATAGTAAGATATGCAGGGCTATGCACTACACAGAGTTTACTGCACTCCTTTACCTTTGGGACTGCACCCCATAACACCCCAAGAAGAGTATTAAAATCTGCAGTCTACACTCATTCATGTCTTATTATTTACATATTCAAGACATAAATCAGTGGAAATGGTTAGTCACAGGTTTTTGAAATCTGTAAAAATAAAACATCATCATCAACCCCCTTTTTCTAATTTTTCTACTTGGGATCAGGGTTTCACATCAACTGTTGTCACCTCTATTAATTCAGTGCAACTCTCCTACCAACTTCAACCTCAGTGCTTGACTGTTGCAGGTCTTCTGCCACAGAACAAATTAACCTCTTGATTGGACCACCTCTTTCATCTTGCCTTCTTCCCATCTCTCTTAAATTTTCTTCACTATCTCAGCTTCTGCATTCCTATACATGGGACTGAACCACCATAATATGTTCTCATTGACTTTCTCTGCAACTGGGATTACACTGGCTTCTGTTTTGATGTTCTCATTTCTATCTCATAGTGTACATCCTACCACCCATCCCAGGTACTTCACATCCATCACCTCAAGCTTCCTCATCTGCTCTACCTTCTGTGCCACACAAAAGCACTGGTGACACCACTGTTGTGTACACCTTACCTTTCCATTTATTTGTTCTTCTTCTATCACACACTCACTGATGTTCTGTGCCTTTGGCTGCAGCATCTGTGACTTTAGCTCTTACCTCCTCAGTTAAACTCTACAATCACCCCTTCTAGATACCAAAAATCATTAACCAATACCACGGTTTCTCTTCTATCTCAGTTTTCAGCTATTCTGATTTCCACAATTTGTTGACCTGACACCTGTCTTGTCTGCATTCAGTTTCATTCCACATGCTTTTAGTTTTCATTCTAGTCTGCTATTATATGCTGAATCCTGTGTTCAGTCTGTTTGCAATCCAACATCATCTGCATAAGTAGTTTTGTTGCTGTGCCCCTTCCAACCTGTTTGCTAATGAATTCCATCACCAAAATGAGCAGCAGTGATCTCAGAATTATACCCTAATGCACCCCGAGAACTCCTCTGTGAGTCTGAACATTGATTTGTACTTGTGTCATTGGGTCCCTGTACATAGCCTGCACTAATTCTATCAATGCTTCTGAGACTTCTAATCATTACAGGACTGCCCAGATCAGCTTTCTTGGGACTTGGCCAGTTGGATTGTTTCCTCATCTCTAGCTTCTTCTCTACTATCAGTCTCACTGCAAACACTGGGTCAGATTAACACAATAAACACAATGAAAACAGAAACAGGATTCACACATCTCTGGTAATGCTCTATACATTCCTTTCTACACATTTCTGATAATGATGTAAACAATACACACAATACATATACAATAGTCGGTTAAGGAAAGAAACAGGTATGGGTGTGTTAGCAGGTTTAGTAGGTGTTGGGGAGGTTAGAATCTAAGAGACTGGAAGATATTGCTGGCTGTAGCAAGTGTGAATAAATTGAAATAGGTAGCAGAATACATTGTTAGTATATGAAAATATTTACCGTATATACAGATGTTTTGAATCAAAACGAATTAACTTATGTCTTTTCAGAATTGGTTAGGCTGAGTAGGGAAGAAATGTATCACATTCTAGCCATTCATATTACTACAATGACAACAGTAACAATACCTGATATGTACGTTAAGGGTTTTTTGAAATTTGCTTTTAGTACTGAAATTATATATGTCTAGGGGCATTTTATTCCAATACAAGTTTGCTAATTTAGGAAATATTTTTGTCTATGATGACTATATAGAGAGTGAGTCAGTAAGTTGTCTTCAGTGCTGCTAATGGAGTATGAGCTGCTGCTAAATTTTTGCAGGATTTTAAGTTGGGGACAATAGTAGTAATTTAAGAATTTGTATATTAGGTTGTTAAAAGGAAAGTTGCTCTGCCTCCACTGAGAGATAGTCTGATTTATTGATTGTAAAGCAATTGTGTTCATAGTGGAGGCTAAGGTGGATGAACATCAGGATTGTAGTTTCCATTTGTTGGAGTATGTGGAGGACTTGAGAGCATTGCAGTGCAGTGATGATAAGGAGAATGTTGTAGGCAAGGTAAAATAACATTGGCTTGCTTGTGCCTTTAGTGAGGTGAGATGTTTTATGAGTTACAATTAAATAAGTCAAGACTTTGGTGGTTGACGTTGGTTAGAAATGATAAAGACTAGTTGAAAATTACTCCCAGGCATCCTTGCTTTGTCACTACTGGAAGTGAGTCCTGATTTAGGTCCAGTATAGTGACTGTTAGGGAGGTTATGGGACTCTTGTTTTTAACAAAAAAAAAATGACTGTGGAATTTTGTTGTCGTGGGAAAATGTTTGTGATGTAGCCATTTTTAGAGGAGTTTAAATTTACTTTGGAGTAAGAATTTATTTGTTATCAGAACTGGAAGACCTGAATATGACTATATCATTGACATAAAGAAAAAAACTTAAGGGTCAGGCAATCCCAAGGAAAGTCATCAATAAAAAGAAAGAATAGCAGAGAGCCTGGTATGGATCCTTCTGGGCTGCCAGTGTTGATAAACAAAGGGGTTAGGAGTGTAGAGCAGCTTTCATGAAGATTTGATTGAGCAGACAGTTCCTGAATCATGTACAAATTTCATCCGGGAAGTTACATTTTTGAGTATTTTGAGGAGAATGCTATGGCCCACACATTCAAAACCTATTTGAGATCATGATTTTTCTGAGCTATGATACAGAATTTGAATTGCCTAGACATGGAAAGGCCTTGCTGTGTCTAATTACGTTGGCTGCCAAAAAAAAAAAAAAATACTAGAAAATGGAAATCAGAATCTAAACCAACTATATTAGAAGTAGTGAATATAGTAGCAGAGATAAAACAACTGGAATTGAGACCTTTAGAAAAGGGTAGGAGCAAACTACATAGGAAAAATGGGAATTGTGGGAACAATACATACATGGGAGGAATGATGATTAAAAGAAAGCAGGACTTAAATGAGCTATGTAATCTTTGACTGAAAATGATTGGGTAGATTATAAGTGATGCATAATGTTTGCAACTGGGAGTATGTCAGTATGGTTTCTGATGTAATTTGATTGAACTAGGACTGTGCCTGTGTGATTCATTTTCATTTATATAAATGCCTGATTGCTTATGTCATAAGTGATGGTTTAAAAAATATGCTTCTTGTTTAAAAAAAAGGGACAGGAACTGAATAATGTATGTAATGTTGCTTGGGTTATATGATATACAGCAATATATAAAGTTTGTTAATGTTAATTTAATACAGTTTAATTATTTTTGTACAAGAGTAAATTTGCCTGTATCACAAGTGATAATTTAATAATGGTGTTTAAAAAAAGCATTCCACCTGTCAATCTATCTGTTTTTGTGCTTGAATCAATGTCAGTATTAAGGATGGGTACAGCAGTGGTGGTAATGTATTTGAATCTTTAGTCATGTTGCCTATCTAAAAGATCTTGCACTGAATGATAAACTCAATAATTTGATCATATATAATCTTTTCTTGTATTTTGGCTTGAGAGTGGTAGTCTTCAGCTGATCTAGAGCTGGGTTGAGATTAGTAATATGGTGACATGTTTGAAAAGATTTGGTGATATTTTTTCTGTCCATAGCAATACTTTTTTTTTGAAAACAATTAACTTCTTACATACTGGGTAATCCACATGCATGGTGCACTTGTCAACAATACACTGGCATTTGACATTTCTAAATTAAATATCATTATTACCACATATTATATAATAAAAACAAACTAAACATTTTGGGTAATCAGTGTTTACAGTATTTGTTCATAGATCATTCAGTTTAGTGTATACTCGTTTAGTGTGTACTCTACATAGTGATGGCTGGTGATTTCAAAACAGAGAGGGCTGCAGGAAGCAACTGAATGGGTGAGGCTAAATGCACAGGGGTGAGGGTGAGGCTGTGTTACAGCAAATCAATAATCATTACCTGTGGTAAAACAAAAGACGGGGCATTCACTTTCATCCACAGACTACATCAACATGTATCCTCTAGTTATAGCCAATTAGGTTTATAGGTAAGTACTAGCTTGCTGCCCCTGCCAACCATTTTAAGCCTAATCAATTTCCCTTTTTGTGCCTGAATTAACTTATCCCATTTGGTGTTAGACTGGTATTACCCATCCCATGGTCAATGATTATATATTACCCTTAGTGGACCCATGCATGCAATAAGGCATTTAGAAGCTGCCTCCATTAGTAGTACAAGGGGCAGTCCTAAGTTATATTTTCTGTGTCCCATCTATAGGCCCAAGTTGTGCTTAAATATGGAAAGGGGTGAGCTTTGTTTTATGTGCATGGTGAGTCTGTTCCAGAGCAGCGGTATCCTCTGTGAGACATACCTTTCTCTCTAAACCACTGGTCACCTCTTAGCAGGATACCGAGTATGGTGACACAGCTTTGAGTTGGTTCATGTAGGACATACTGTTTAGGCCTTTTGTCCTTTTAGTTAGGTATCTCTGTGGGTGTTCCAGTTGTTACATGTGTCTGGACAGATATATGCCAAATGGGGCATTGGAAAGTATCTAAGAACATAAAAGTAATAGCTGTTGGTGATTTTGGTCTGTTGCCCTTTGTCCACCATTATTTTTGGCTTTCTCCTTGATTGATAAGACATTGAGATATATGTGATAGGAATTCTGCAGTGGGTTGCACTGTATACTGACAGCAGCGATCTGAGAATATTATACATTCCTATGTGACAGTTATTCATTTATGTATTTAGTCATTTATTTGATTGCCATCAAAATATTGGAGTTATGCAGGCAAAGTCATAAAAGTGGCTGCAATTGATGGTCACATCTGAGTATGTGTGTGTGTGGGGGGGGGTTAAAATAAATTGCTGTAGTCATACACGTGGCTGATATTTGAGATATATGCAGTCAATGAAGTTGGCTTTAATTGCAGGGTACAGGGGTTGTCTCTGGATGAAAGTGATAGACATAGTTGCCATTTGTTCAAAATAAGCAGTTATTCTGGTTTTGCAGAAGTGGTGTGCATATTATTTCACTTTCCATCACAGTCAAACATCAGCATTTGTACTCAGTTGTCTGTGGGGGTCTGGGCAGGATGTGTGTGTGATACCAACTGATTATTGGCAGAGTGTCACATTGACTAGTGCTGCTATCTAATAGTGCATGGTTCTCCCATTGAGATTTAGCATGTTTAATTCTTTCTGTGTGGAGAATACATGCACTCTTTGTCTCTGCACAGCTTTTATCCATGTGCTTTGATTTCTTCTCCCAGACCCTCCACTGTATAATATACACCTCTGGCCATTTGTGTTTTTACTTTTATCCCAGTCTAACACCAGTCACAAGGCTTTTTTTAGTTATGTTCATAATCATAAAAGAAAAATGCAGCAATGCACTGAGCTGATTGTGAACAATGTTAGCTATACTGAGGTTGAATATATAGCAAATCTATTGTCCAACAAATTCAGCTCTAACATTACCCCTGTTTTCCCCTCTGTTTGTCTCGCAATATATACCTGAAAGTGGCTCACCTTCATCTATCACACAAGACCAAGTCCTAAAAGCACTATCAAAAGTTAAAGGTACTTCATCAATGGGTCCTGACAATTTCCCCTGGATGTATCTTAAATAGCATGAAGCATGATTTAGCCACCCTCCCTAAAAACACTGTTCAACCTCAGCCTTCATACAGGTTTTGTACCAAGCAAATGGAGACCCACTACATAAATTCCCTGGCATAAGGGAGGACCTTCCACAGTTCCAGGCAACATTTGGAACCATCTCAGTTTGGATTCATCAAGAACAGGTCATGCTTACTTAACCTTGTGATCTTTTTTGAAAAAGGTCACCAAAGCACTAGATGAAAGTATACAAACTGCATACCTCGACCTGGCCAACCACAATCCCCCAACTCAGGCATAGTAGAAAAGCTAAATACATTGGAAATAAACTCCTATGTTACCAGTTGGATTGCCATCTGGCTGCCATGTAGGACACAGGAGATAAAAATAGGGAAAGAGTAGCCCTCAACTGTCCAGACTTTCACAAAATGTCCAGATTTTTTTTCA
This sequence comes from Protopterus annectens, assembly GCF_019279795.1. Classification (NCBI taxonomy): domain Eukaryota; kingdom Metazoa; phylum Chordata; order Ceratodontiformes; family Protopteridae; genus Protopterus; species Protopterus annectens. The sequence continues at coordinate 1,373,632,143 of NC_056739.1, forward strand.
TATTTTTGGTCTATTTCTCATAAAATTGTAGTTTTCTGGCAAATCGTTGAGGAGTGAAGTATGAAAATAATGGCAGACATTTGATTTTCAGACTTCATATCCTTCAGAAAATTCATGCTACTGCAAAACATGTCATTCTAGTAAGAGTTCCCTATTTTGTGGTCTTCCCCCTCCCATTATTTATGACTTTGTCCGGACTTCTTGCTCTAATTGGTTGAGAGGTATGAGCAAAATTACTTCCACAAAGAGACCAGTAGAGTCCTGAGACCTTTCCTGTTTGGCATCTGCTTCTCTAAGTAAAGGTCAATACCAGACATCTCTGGCTAAGTGTGCAGATGACTGCAAGCTGGGAAAAGTTAATGAATCTTTGTGTTACCATGCTTTTTTGGAGACTGTTAATTATGAAACTTAAATATCATTATTTAGTGACTACAATCCCCATTGATTTGCCAGAAAAAGCAACAACCTTTACAAGGAATAAACCAAAACATGAGGCAAACAAAATCAGAGAAACTCTGTGAAATCAGGGACAGCTAAAAGTATTCACATACCCCCCCCACACACACACATGCAGATGTGACGTTTGATTAAAGCCACTTGTGTAACTATTCTCCTCTGATCTTTGATTGCAATTATCATTATGCTGTGACTGCAATCCTCACTTATATTTCAGAAAAAACACAAAGTTTACAAGCAACAAGCCAAAATATGAAAAAAATCAGATACATTTTGTGAAATCAGGGATGACTGAGAGCATTTAACCCCCCACACACACACACACATACACAAGCACACGTGACTATTTATTGAAGCCACTTGTATAACAGTACATCTCAGATCTTTTATTGCAATCAAATAAATTAATAGAAGCATGAATGTGTCTTGACCTCTTAGCTGATAAATTAAAGAGGAAACGATGTGCAATAAGCCAAAATCTGAGATAGCTACAGCACCGTTATACTTAGAAACTTAACAGCATAACAGGCTTTGCATTAGTATGCATTTTTTATTATTTAATGCCTGTGCAATTGTCATTTATATGCCTAAAAAGCCATCAACTTTAGAGGAAGCAAACCAAAGTATGTGAAAAAATATGGAAAAAAATCAGTCTTTCTGCAAACATTAAGGGTAGCTGAGAGCATCTATACACACCCACACATATTTACATTGAAACAAACAGAAGTAGACATACACAAAACCATTGCACACACAGATTTAAATAAATTACATATTTACCTTCCTACCTGAAGGCAATAGCAGGCAAACTGTGTGTAAAAAAAATACCAGACTTAAAAAAATACTTAGTGTTCCTACCTCTCAACTGTCCAAATTTTTACAGCCTGTCCAGATTTTTTGCTCATATTTGTAATCTGTAACCTCAGAAAATTTGTGGTTTTCTGGCAAATCACTGTGGCTTGAAGTCACTAAATAATGATATGCATTTGAGAGTCAGACTTCATATGCTTCAGAAAATGCACGCTAACACAAATCCTGTTGTTCTAGCAACTTTTTAAGTCCAATATTTAAAATTTGTCCCTTTTTGAGCCTTTTCCCCTCATTATTTTAGACTTTGTCCAGATTTCTTGCACTAAGAGGCTGTGAGACCTGCACTCATTGCTCTGCACTTCAAGTTAACTCCTTTTACCTCCTGTCTTAGAGTATCTCAGTCATCTGGGGCAGCCTGAGTCAACAGACAAGGCTGCTTGCTTCTTCATGCAGTAGCCAGGAACAATGCTTGTTGAGTGATGTTTTCAGTCTCCTCAATAACAAGATAAAAAGGTCCCATGGAAGATTCAAAGATGGCTGCCATTCTGTAAACACTGCTGACCTGCAGATCCTCAATAAACCTGAGAAAAATCTGTAACCTGAGTCGATACCAAGAGGTTTGAACATCAAATTAAAGTGAAAAAAGATGCATCTACACTTAATTAATCTATAACCAGGAAAAAAAGTGGAAAAAAAAAGTCTTTATCTATCAGGATTCCAAGTGATTAGCTAGCTCTGAAGAGAGAAATAAACAAAGGACTGTCTGCATTCTTCATTTTACCTGTCAGCTTGGGGAAAGGAAAATGTCACAAGAAGGAAAAAGCATGGAAACAACTACTGCCAAAACAAAGCTGTCAGAATTACAGTCACCAGTAAAGGATGGGAGTGTGAAAAAACAAAGAATTACTAGACAGCAGGAACAACAGAAACCAGAGACTAGATCTAAAACTGATCAGCCACTGAACATGGACGATATCAAACATGCTTTATTGCCTATACAAGAAGCTTTAAAGGACCTGACTACTCAAATACAAACTTTTGGAGTTTTATGTAATCAGTTGCTGCAGAGAATGGACAAAACAGAGGCCAGAATTTCAGAAACCGAGGACAAAATAGACTTGCTGGAGAAGAAAACAAAGGTACATGATGTGGAGTTACAAGCCATGCAAAGCAAACTTATTGATTTAGAAGCGAGGTCTAGAAGAAATAATATTATTGATAGAGGGATCCCTGAAAACATTCAGTATGCAGAGCTAATACCAACTATAACACAAATGCTTGAAGTTTTGTTAAATGATGCTGATGGAGTGAAACAAAATGTTATCGAAAGGGCACACAGAGCACTGAGAGAGGTACAAGCTTCTAATATGCCTAGACCTGTATATGCTAAGATATTGAACTTTCAAGATGTTAGCAAAATACTTTTTACTGCAAAAAAGAATGGTGGCTTTGTTATGTGGAAAAATAGTAAAATATCTCTGGCTCAGGATTTACCACTGCAAGTAAGGCAAGCTAGGCAGTCTTTATCTGCATACTGTAAATTTCTGATTGACAAGCAAATTAAATTCCAGATGAAATATCCTAATGTGCTTACATTTATGGTGGATGGGATTAAATATTCTGTTTCTACTAAAAACGAGGCAAAGGGAATGTTTCTGAAGGTTTTTAAAGTTTTACCTGCATCAGAGGGCTGAAAGAAACTTCCGTTGAGACTGGCATGCTCCTGAGGTCAGATCCAGTATCTACTATACTTCGAGGCTTAGGTAATTCTGTGTTCCCTGCTTAAGTTGTTTAGGCCTCTGTAAAAGCAATACAACTGTTTGTTTGTGATAATCCGAGGGTCTGCTGGCCGTTTTCCGAACTTTTATGACCTCTACGAACTTTTTTCGTCGAGTGGTAAACAGGAAATCTCTTGAATGCAGCTGAGAGTGTGGATTTTGATGTAACACTTCCTGTGGTCTGGCTGCGAAAGTGGTCCCCCGTCGCGAGTATTACTGATGGTTTCCTGGTTTGAGAAGCTGAAAAGAACTGACATAATGTGTTAATGTTTTTTTAACAAATAAATAACATTAGAATATGTATGTGAGGCATATAATAACATCTGTTTTTCCTGTTTTTTTTTCCTTATGCTTATAGTGTTGAACCAAATCATATTTTTACAATATCTGCAGTGGGTGCAAGGTATAGCACTATATATATGAATATAAATAGGTAAATAATGGCTATTGGGTGGTGTTAATCAGACAACTAATGTCAGTATAGTTAGGAACTAAAGCATGCAATTGCAAAACTTTGATAATTGGTAGTTGCAGGCACTGTGTATGGTACAGAATTATATTGTGGGATGCATTTATTTTTTTCTGTCTGTGTTTTTTTTTTCTTTGTTTTCTTTTTTCTTTCTTTCTCTCTCTCAGTAAAAGTGGTATATAAATAATGATTGTACCAAAAGAGGTATTTGGGGTAGGTATAAGTAGCTAATTAATATATTAAATGTTTTTCTTTAAATGGTAATAATACCTTACAATAGAGATTTGCTTAATTAATAGTTGGAACATAAGCTGTAGAGCAATAGCAGTGTTTGTTAGGGAATGTTTAGTTTAGACTTTGTAGTAGCTAAGTTAGAATATATAGGTTGTAAGTTTAGGAAATGTTTTAAGTTTTATTACATGAAGCTTTTAAATATGTTTGTGTTTCTAACCTTGTTCATGTTTTTTTACATACCAGACCTATATAAGTCCTGGTCCAAGGGTAAAGTGGGTAGGCACTGGCTGGGGACGGGATATAGGAAATGCTTCCAGATTATGTTTAGTATGCAGTTAATACATATCCATTGGATAATTTCCCTTTTATACTATTATTGGATAATTAGACCTGTCAATGTGGGAATTAGACTCATGGAACGTTAAAGGGCTCCAGAACTTGAAGAAGAGGAAGCTGTTACTACACATATTGCTACAGGAAAAAGCACTGTTTGCATTTTTACAAGAAACACACTTGTTAAATGATCAGTGGGATGATATTAGGAAAAAGAACTGGATTATAGCGGTAGTGGCATCAGAAGGTAAGACAAACAGTGCTGGAGTAGCTATAATTATTAAAACTCAATACAAAGACAAGATTTTAGACTCTAAATTGGATCAAAATGGGCGATGGTGTTATGTTATTTTATCGGATAATGCGTTTGATAAACCTCTTTTACTTTTGAATATATATGCACCATGTAATGACCAACAAAGTTTCATAGCATCATTATATCCAATCTTAACACAGTATGATGGTTATTATTTTATTGTAGGTGGGGATTGGAATACCTATCAAAATCCAAAGTTGGATAGGTCTTGTCCACAAAGAGCATTTAATAAGCAGGCCGGGATAGCATTAAATGACTTCAAGGAAGATTTTCAATTATATGACCCCTTTTGTTATGCATATAATATTAATAATGCAATTAAGTATACCTTTTATTCACCATGCCACAAAATGTGGTCTAGGATAGATTTTTTCTTGATATCCAAAGCATTAATTAATTAATTTGGAACCAGTAGTGGTTATACATACTCGATATCTATCGGATCACTCAAAAATTTCATTAAGGTTTTCTAAAGATTTAAAAGATACAAGAATGCATAGAGGTTATAATTGGTCACTTAATCCAAATCTGTTAAATAAAAAGGATATAATAGATGGAATTGTAAAATATCTGAAAGGTTTAACAGATAGGATGGAGCTTCAGGAACATACTCCTGATATTGAATGGGCAGCAGCTAAATCTCAAATTAGAGGATTTCTTTTGCAAAAAGCCTCATATTATAAGAAAAGGCAAAACAATGATATTCAAAAATTAGAAACAAAAGTGAAGCTACTCGAGAAAGAACTGATTCAGAATTTTAATGCTCAAACAGAGAAGGAAATGTTGAAATGTCAAAGGGATCTCTTCTTGCTGCATAATAGTAGAGTAACACTTCAGGAGCATAGGTGTTTAGTGAAATATGCCAATAATGTTCAAATACCATCAAAAGCATTGGCAAGGATTATAAATCAATCGAAAACAACAGTACATATTTCGGAAATACAATGCAATGACACAGTGTATTCTAAAACTGAGGATATTATCGATATTTTCGAAAAAATCTATACCAAGGTTTGTGAGGGTCAAATTGATAGGTCTATACATAAACAGAATAAAAGATTCTTGCAAAAAATTAATTTTCCAAAATTAGAAGAGAGTCTGCAAGGTGATCTGATTAAACCTATATCTTCAGAGGAAATAGTATATGTAATTCAACATATGAAAGTACATAAGTCACCAGGTCCTGATGGTTTGACAGTTGAATTTTATAAAGAGTTTGCTGATAGTTTTGGTAAAATATTGTCTCATGTATTTAACTACATAATCAGAAATAAAATTAGTGACCCTCACCGTAATGCGTCAAAAACAATCTTTATACATAAAGCTAATTCAGACCCCCAAAGCCCGGATAATTACAGGCCAATAGCATTAACAAATGTGGATATGAAAATTCTCACTACCATTATAGCATGTAGATTCAAAAAGATTATGATCCATTTAATTTCCAAGGAACAGGCTGGATTTATGGCAACTAGACAAACTAGTGATAACACACTTACACTACATAATATGATGATGTATGCTAAACAAAACAACTCTAATAGTTATGCCCTTATAATAGATGCTCAGAAAGCATTTGATAGAGTGGATATAAACTTTTTGTTTGATGTGTTGCCTTATTTCAATATGCCACAGGAATTTATTCAGATACTACAAATATTATATAGTAATCCGTATACTACATTATATATTAATAGGAGTTATTCTAAAAGAATACAGATTAAAAATGGTACACAGCAGGGTTGCCCTTTGTCCCCCTTATTGTTTAACCTTTATTTAGAACCTCTATTTTTATATATTAAGCAAAATTTGTATCATAATGCACCAATACTTTATAGGAATAAATTAGTAATGTCGGCATTTGCTGATGATCTTATTATTTATTGTACAACCCCAATTTCTGATAGTGAAAAGATATTAAATGTTATAAACGAATTTTCAGAAGTCTCTAATTACAAAATTAATTTGGAAAAAACTAGTATTTTCCCGTTAAGAACCCCTAAACCTTTTTCATTAATGTCCCTGTTGGGGAAGATATCATGTAAAGAAAATATCAAATATTTGGGTATTAGCTTCTCTAGGGATAATAAGGACTTTTATAGTAATAATATTAAATGAGTATGGGAATTAATAGTAGCTGATTGTGGCAGATGGAGGAATTTAAGACTACCGGTATTGGCAAAAGTATCAATAGTGAAAATGAATATATTACCACGAATGTTATATATCTTTAGGTCTCCTCAAGTATCAATTACAAAGACAGTTTTTAAACAAATTCATAAAGATCTAGCTAAATTTATTTGGGAGCCAAAGAAAACTAGAATGTCGTATGAGAAATTAATGACCCTGAAGAGTAGAGGAGGACTTGAGTTACCGAATTTTGAAGTATACTATTTAATTGTGAACGCCAACAGGTGTTTAAGAATTGCTAATTACGAGGTAATTAGTACAAAGTGGATACCAACTTGGGTGGTCTTGAATTACAAGCATATTCTAGATTGGAACATAAATCCTAAAGCTTTACCCTTTTTGGATAAAACTAGTTTGATAAAGTACGGGATTATGGACCACTTAAAAACATATGTGTCATCTTTGCAAAATTTATTCCAATCAGTAGACTTGTTGCAATATATGATGGTTTTTCAGCCTTTCCATAGGAATCCCAATTTTAAACTAAATAATCAGTTGATTGATCTTAGTAAATTCCCATTAATAGTTAATTTGACTCTGATTGATGTTTTTAATAAATTTCATTTATCGGCTTCGCAAGTTAGGCAGGAATTGAATCTTCCTAAGAGTTATATGGTTGTCATGAGACAAATCAGAGAACTTGCTCAGAGTCATTTTGAAAACTTTAAACCGGTAGTTGGAATTGTGGATAAATGCTCTGAATTGTGGCAGGATCTCCAACAGGAGGTCAAATTTATAACAACAGCAAATAAATTAATTACAAATTTAAACTTCCAGGATAAAATTCTGTTGTCAGGGTATTGGGTAAACAAAATGACAGTAGCAGATAATCAGGTATTAAAAGCAATTGATTTAACAATAAAATCGGTCTCTTTTCAAAAGTTGATGTATACGCAGTTGATGATTTGGAATAATGCTTATTATACTTGTCTTAGGTTACATAAATTTAATCCTAGGAATTCTCCAACTTGTCCATATTGCACAAATCAAATGGCGGATCTTCTTCATATGTTCTGGTGTTGCAAGTGTATATATAAACTTTGGAATTCTCTTAGAACACAACTACAAAAGATGGGTTATCAAAGTTCAACGTTATCATGGGAATTTATGATTTTACATGTTCCTCCAAGAGAGCTCTCTAGGTCACAAACTATAATATGTATGAATATTTTTTTGCTGATGAAGTTATATATAGCTACAAATTGGTTAGAACCAGATAAGACATCATGGGATAATTTCAAGCTTGTGGCTATAAAGCATATATTAGCACATAAACTACTCCTGAAGCAAAGTAACAAAAATATTAATAACCGAAAATATGGGAAAAGGTTTTAACATTATATTAGCATAATACTGTTATTAGGAATATATTAAAATTTGGATGTATATGTGGAGGAAACAATGTTTTGAAAATATGTATGATATGTATGGACGCAAAGTACTTCTACAAATGTTTTGGCTTTGTTTTTCTTCCCTGGTGTCTTCTTTTTTGGAATAATGACGATTTTTATATGGAAGCATTTCATGTAGATATTGTATATAGTTTTTATAGTAATAGTAATGAATTATGTGTGTGATTTTATTGTATTTTGAAAATATATATCAATAAAAATTTATTATGGAAAAAAAAAAAAAGGTCCCATGGACTGGTGGAGTAAGTTTGTTGCTGGATGTTTTGAAAACAGCTCAGTGAACAGCCTAAGCCATTTTTTTCAACTCTTGATTTGCCTCAGAAATCTGCTCAGAGGTCCAAGAACGAAGACTACTTTTTTTCTTTTTAATTGCATGTGCTGCAGCCAGTACCACAAGCCTCATCTGTCTTTACCCCTTTTCCTGTAAATATAATCTTACTCGTTATCATTTTTATATGGACAATCAGTTTTCATTGCTCTTGTGACATAAAAAACAACCATAACATAACTATTATCAATGTACATGAGACCTGATCGTTAGTCATATTATATCTCAACTTCATAATCTGACTGTGGCTCATTGTTATGAAACATTTTCACTTTTATATTCTCCTTATAAATACTTTTCATCTCTTCACTACCTCCTGCACATCATCCTCTCTTTTGTATAAATGTAATTAATCCAAAACACTACATTTGTTGACAAAGAATTTTGCCTTGTCATTAATTTGTAATTCCTTTTCCTTACTCTCCGGGTCATTTTTAGCTACCTCATCCATCATTGTTGTTTTCTTTAATTTTTCATGTTTTGCTTATAGCTTACTTGGCATTTGTTGGTTTTGAGCATGTAAGCTTACTCCAGATTAGCAGAAACAACTAGTATACAGTTAACCTTTCTGTTTAGATCTGACTTATACTTGCTGCTTGTAAATGGGAGATAGTAGGTCTGCTAAGAATTGCCTGCCGAGTTTGAGAAGGTGGAGGGGGGGGGGACTGTATATCAATTAATGGATTTACTTTGTGAGATCAAGCAGAGCATGTGACAACTCTGTCAGAGTTGACCTTCTACTCTGGGGGCCATTTGCTGGCTTGGCCACTGTATTTTCTTTTGACAAGTAGATTACACTGCATAGGCCAGTAACTTAGTCTTCCTGGCTAACAGGTTTCTGCATTCAGAAAATGAAATAAAACCTGCTTTGCCACTCTGCTAATTGCTTTGTAATGCCTATATGCTGTTACTCTCTGTTACACTTTGAACTGATTCTTGCTGCCATAAATGTTAGAAGCATAAGAAATATAACTGCTGAACTGCATGCCTGGATGATCCAAGATAGGCCTGATATTCTCACTGTAACTAATACTTGGCATAAACCCAACATAAACAACTCTGAAATTACATCTCCCAGCTATAATATCATATGTAATGACCATATAAAGAGGAAGGGTGGTGGTATTGATTAAATATTTCCAAACAGCTACCATATTTCCCCCTATGACAAACCAATTTCAAAATTCAATTCAGCAACTATAAACAAATTTGTATTACTGTTCTTGACAAAAAGGCAGGAGTTAGAGCTAGATGTGGCAGAGTTAAAGATGTTAAGATTTGCACTGGGTGTGACTTGGGAGGACAGAACTAGGAATAAGTATATTAGAAGGTCAGCCCAGGTTGGAAGGTTTGGAGACAAAGCCAGAGAAGCAAGATTACATTGGTTTGGACATGTGCTGAGGAAGGATGCTGAGTATATTGGGAAAAAGATGCTAAGGATGAAGCTACCAGGGAACAGGAAAAGAGGAAGGCCTAAGATAAGGTTTACGGATGTGGTGAGAGAGAACATGCAGGTGGTTGGTGTGACAGAGCAAGATGCAGAGGACAGGAAGAAATGGAAACAGATGATCCACTGTGGTGACCCCTAATGGGAACAGCTGAAAGAAGATGATGATGATTACTGTTCTTTACGTCCCTCCTGGTGACAATACAACTACAGTGGAAGATATTCTACATTAGATATCCGTAACAATTCCACAAGAAATAATACTACTAGGTGTTGTAAATATCAATTGGGTGGACATAAACTCTAACTCCCTTACATCTAGTGTGAACTTATTTGGTTTCATACAACTAATTAATAGGTCCACACATTATAGCAAGACATCATATTCCCTAGTAGACTGCATCCTACTATCGGACCCTAGCAAATACACCACCTCAGGTATAATGTCTGACTGTCTCAGTGATCATCTCTCAGTCTATACAACCAGACAGCTAGGGCCCAAATGGATAGAGAAATGATAAATCAGCAAGAAAAGAAGAGCAGTGTTGCTGGAATTGACTTCCTCCTCAAGTCTTGGTGAGTACCTTCATGAGGTGGCCCCTGTTTTTCACAAAATCTCACCAGATCAGCACTGCTGTATAGGTTGCATTTTATATAGCATATATCATGGATAGAAATAGGTTAAAAAATAAAAAAGATAGCTGGGTGCACAAGACCCAGGATATAAAAGTGCCCGATCCTGGTAGGTGCACTGGTGCCAGGACTGGAAAAAATGACAGTGTAGAATCCTCAAGACATGGAAATATTCCTACAGTGGAGCTAGGCCAGGCTCTGAGGGAGGATGCCCCCCCCCCCAGCATTGTAGAAGGAAGTAGTAGTCCACAAAACATCACAAACAAATCTGATAGGCTAAAAAAGAGCCAAAAAGACAGTAGAGTGGACTATTGAGGATAAGAAAGAAATTATGTGTTGTTACTATTATGCAAGAAGCCCAGAACCTCCAGACATCTCACATATCCACTTAAACAGCACATTTATAAAACAACATACAACCTTTCCAAGTTTAACCCAGAAATGTTCATTACTAACTTATCTATTAACTGGAAATTCCTAAAAATCCTCCCCTTAGATGATGCTTTAGGTGAATTCAATATAACTTTCCTGAATATCCTCAACAGCCTTGCACCTTCTGGAAGGAAGAGACTAAAAACAAATAATGCAATGTGGCTATCCAAAAATTGTAGGATGCTAATGCAGGACAGAGAAAAAGCATGAAAAGAATTGCAAAAATATAACACACCACAATATTTTGAAAACTTCAGAATGCTTTGCAATCATACTAAATAGCAAATTAAGGAAGACAAAAAACTATTATACAATAAATTTTCAGAATAACAGCAAACACAACCATAAAAATTCTGGGCAGCCATTAAAAAAATCTTGCATCCCAGCTATAAATTCAACCTTAATCCCTCTCCCAATAACTCATCACTCAAAAGCACAATTCAACTCTTATTTCATTGATAGTATAGCATCTCTAACCAAGGATTCCCCAACATCTAATCCTAACCTTTCCCAGCAGCCATGTATCACCACATCCACTTTATCCTTCAAACCTGTGCCCACATCCTATATAAAACTACTCTTAAACAAACTCATACAATGCTCTACTTCAACTGATGATCTTCCAAGTGAATACCTTAAAACAGCAGCTGATAGTATTGCCTACCCTGTCTCAATCCTTATAAAAAGGTCAATCCAGAAATCCCACATTCCCTCTGTCTGGAAAAAGTCACATATTATCCCTCTGCACAAAGGACGAAATTCAGCATACATTAGTAACTTTAGATCTATAGCAATCTTATCCCCCTCTCATAAATACTTGAAAAATGTATTCAGAAACAATTGCTAAACTATCTACTGCAGGAGCATGGCTTCCATCCTACCCATAGTACTAACACTGTACTTCTAACCTATATAGATAATGTCAATAAAGCTACAGACAGCAGGACACTAGTCTCCTCCTTATTTCTAGACTTGTCTAAAGCCTGTGACAGTTTGTCACAGCCAACTTCTACTTCAAATGTCCTCATTAGATGTATCTCAGCCCACTCTTCTATGGTTCAAAAGCTATCTGTCCAATAGGTAACAGTCAATAAAATGGCACTGCACCCACTCTCCATATCTCCCAGTCACCACCAGTGCACCACAAGATTCTATCCTTGGTTTCCACCTCTTTAACATTCTCACAAAACCCTCCACACACATCTATACAATATACCTCTGTAATACATTATGCAACATGGCACACATCCAAAAAATTACTCAGGAAGCTTTCACATCAACTCAAACATGGCTTTGCAACTCACAACTCATACTCAACCCTAAAAACAAATTACTATGTATCTTCCCCAAATCCCTTTCCCATGAAAAAACAAAATGTAAAGTCCTCTCTCTCAATAATACAACCATTGGAGTCACTTATCTTAACAAATTATTAGGGATAATAGTGGATGATAATCTTAACTTCAACCTATATACACAAAATGCATATGAAAAACTCATCAAAAACTAGGGATGCTTTATAGAGCCAAAAAAACTTTCTCACTGATGCAACTAAAGCTGCATATGCCACTACTTATCTCCTCTACACAGTTCTTTATTACTAGCATTCAGGCATCACAAAAAAAAAAAAAAACAAAAATCAAAACTTGAGCAATGCTATAACAAAGCTGCTAAATTTGCAGTAAATACTCCTTTCAGAACCCACTACTGTATAGCACTAAAAAGCCTAAAATGGTTAGAACTACCCTATCAATTAACATATACACAGCTTCTTACTAACTGTAAAATTGTCCAGAATCCATCTGCTTGTCCAGCACTTAATAACAATCTACACAACTATGTTCCTAGTTGGTCATTATGATCCAATGACCAAAGTCTCCTGTTTGTCCACAAACGTATCATATCTGCTGGGCATTGTCTGTACTCGTACCATGTTGCTAAGGCCTGGAACTCCTAACTTCTATTCATCAGGTCAATACCCTCCCTCCCATCCTTCAAAACCATTCTGAAAGGCTTCCTAAATTAAAGCTGCATCTGTTCTTGCTCAACACCAGGAAAAATGTCATCCCTAAATGTGGAAAAATACCTGTTCATACCTTACATCCCCTTACTCTTCCTTCTTCATTCACTTCCTTACATCTAACAGTGTCTCTCCCTTGCTTTCTCTCTAAGTATACCATAAGCCTGCATTTCTCTCACTTTGTATTGCAATTCCTGTTTGTATTATACTAATTTACTTTTACTTTCTCCATAAACTGGCTAATATTTCTCCAGCTATTAAACAATGTCATATAATTTGTATTTACTCCTAACCAATGTTTTCATTTTAAGTCTAATTTGGAATAATTACTTAAACTGTATTTGTTTTTTGTATTATTTGTAAAGACTGTAAACTTATTATTCTTAAAATGTTTTGTAATACTTTGGAGCTTTTCTCTCCAGGCCACACCACTGAAATTGGGCTGCCACCCTGTTGGACTTTCCTGGTAATCAAATGTCAATAAATAAAAATAAATGTGTTTTACCTGATTTTTGTTACCACTTTGAAGTAGAATTGGGGAAAAGTCAATAAAGGAAAGTAATGGCTGTCTTTGGTGGGAGGGAGAGATGTTGCAGGGTTGTGGGGGTTTATTATATTGTGTTGAATAACATGTAAAATGTTATTAGGTAGATCGTTTTGTTAGTTTGAATTATATCATTATTAGCAAGTTATTGGATATTACTGTAGGATTTTTTTTTTGGGTTGCCTGGCAGTGCTGCTTCGTTTGTGCAACAGTCAGACTTTGCTTAATAGTGGCAATCCTTGTGTTTTTCTTATGGGTTTTGTAGTTCTTATATTTGTCACTATTGTTGCGGGTCCATTATCCAGTCTATCCAAGCCTAGTCAATCACTTTTATGAACTGTGCAATTTGCTGAGTTAGCAACATACTTTGCATGAGGTAAGTCTTCTTGTTTCTAAATGGAACAGTTTATTCTGAATGGAAATTAGGATATTACTGAATGATGTAAGATCATCGTTGGGGCAGGTAGTAGAACAGAGTGGTGTCCAATCTACTAATCTGAATTCCTTGACTAGGATTTTTTCTGAGCATTCTTTTATTATTGTAGAAGTTACATATTTGGGTTACAGTTTGTGTGTTTTTAGGTTCCATGTGGAGATAACTAGAGTGTGGTTGCTCATGGTGTTCAAAAATGTATGCATTGAAACATAGTTTTCTGGGAGGTTTGTAGTATTACTTCAAGAAGAGTATGACTGTCTATTCCAGTCTTAACAACTTTATTTAAGTTCCTGATGAGGGTGATAGTAGTGAGTTTAAGTTTCAGGAGTCTGGTGAACTCATGGTTCAAGTCATCCATTTTAACAAACTCATGGTTCAAGTCATTCATTTTAACAAGTTTACTCTGCTTGGTATGGCAAAGTATTTTATCTAAAATATATCTCTATCTATATCTGTATCTACATATCAACCTATCTATCTGTCGATGTGCTGGTGCCAATCACTGTCATTCTGTTGAATGACAGACTGGTATGTTGAGTAGATTGAATGTGCTCTTGGTCTTGTGCATGCTTCACTGAAGTTCAGGAAGACTGATCCTGTTTGTGCAGTATGTGTGCCATGTGCTGTACAGAGAGATACATAAATAATTCCATTCATTATACATGTAAATGTATCGCAGTTCAGACCAGCATATTTGATCAGGCAGGTCAGACAAGCAATAAAGACAGCCTAGTTGTCACAGAGACTGGCATACTTATCTAGGCTGCAGGGGACCATATCCTTGCTCTTTTAGGATGAGATGTATTGCAGGTGCACTGAAAATACCCACAGAGAGAAGTTATTATCATTGTGTTGCATATGGTAGCCACTAATGAATAATGCAGGTGTGCTGCCAGCAACTTGCTTAGATGTATGACTGTACCAGGAAAAAGTAGAGGGCTCTAATTTTGCTCAGTACAGATGAAGAGTTGATTTCAGCCTTTGGTAGATAGCCACACATTTTTCACCATGCATGGAAGGGGTTGGGAGATGTTTGTTGAAAGTGTAATATCAATTAAGTCTAGACTATGTTATGTATTTATTATTTATTTTATTTGACATTTGTTTACGGGGAAAGTCCAACTGTATAATATCCCATTTTCAGTGGTGGCCCAGGGAGAAAAGCACCAATTGACATAATATGTTTACTGTTAAATAAAGTTATTACAAAGCCTATTACAAAACAATGACATATAAACTATGTAAAAATTCAGCTTACGTTCATACAGTATGAACCTATACATACATAGTGCAAATATATGGATAGCTATAATGAGTTGAAAAGAACATTTTCAACAGATAAAGTATTCACAAGTTGCAGTTCATAGAACTGATATTAAACACGCTTAAGTACACTCTTTCAAACAGAGATGACTAGATAATATAGCCTAGGCAAATAAATATCTGATCATTGTATAAGAAATTGAGTTTACTAATTCCTCATCCCTGAACAAAGTCAAAGTGTGCTGATGGTGGAAGGAGGGAGGGACTAGCCAGGTTTTATTTCAGTAGTCTTTCAGCAGTAGTTTGAAGATGGTAAGGTTAAAGGTAGATCTGATTTGCAGAGGGATAGAGTTCCATTTTTTACAGACAAACAATGTTTAGAGACTTTGGCCAAAGGATTTGAGGAGTTTATATATGCTGAGACAAAGCTGTTCATTAGATCAAAGTAGTCTATTAGGGTGATAGGAATGAAAAATAGTAAAAACAGGGCAGTCATCAACTTTGTGAATAATGCCCAGTGTGGAGATAAGCTGCATGTAATCTAAGTGGTGAGACATTTCAAGTCAATTCAAATCCTTAAGGGCAATACGCTGTGACTGCAATATTGTTTGTTGGTGACAAATTTTGTAATCTTATTATAGTATGCCTCCAACTTATTTTTAACTGTACCCTAAAGGTTGATTAAGATTGTTACACCATATAAGAAAGGTGGAAGAAGGTAGGGAGTGGCAAGAATGGTTTTGTGGTGTTCTAAGGAAGTTGTTATGCCTGTAGAGCATTCCTAATTTTTGGTGAGTCTTTTTTTATGTTATTTTGAACATGCAGGTCAAATTTAAGGTTATTGTCTATAATCACTCCAAGAAGTTTTGTATGTGAGACTACTTCAATTTCAGTTTTGTTTAGTTAAAAGATTCTGAAATTCAACTTATCAGATGTATGATTTAGGAAGAAATAACAATAACTTAATTTTTTTAGGGTTGAGCAGTAGCTGGGCATTATGGAGCCATTTCTTAACTGAAGAAAAAGCTTCTTGCATGATATGGAGGAGTTGAGGCAAGTTATTAGATGCACATATAAGTGTGTAACCATCAGAATATTGTATAAGAGAGGCCAGACCTACAGAGGTATAGAGGTCATTGATGAAAATATTAAAGAGGAAAGAGACAAGAACAAAGCATTGGAGTACACCAGTGGAGACTTGCAGGAATGGAGAGAGAGTATTGTCATTTTACAGACTGGCGCTTGTCAGTTAGATAACCATTGAACCACAGTAACAAAGAATGGTATAGTCCAAGATGAGACAGTTTATACAGGAGTTTAGGGTGAAAAACTGTATCAAAAGCTTTTAACAAGTCAAGGAATACCAGGAAACAATTTACCTGATTCCCTGTTTTTGTTTTTGGTGTCAGCAAATGATAGGAGGGCAGTAGTTGTACTGTGAGTTAGTGGAATCCATGTTGGGTGGATGTTAAGAGCCGTTCTAGTAAAAGATAGTGGAGGAGCTGCTTATGAATACAGTTTTCAAGAATTTTTGAGAAAGGTGATGATATTGCAATTAGCTGGAAGTTAGAGATGTCAACAGAGATGCCACTTTTATGAAGAGAGAAATATAGAATTTTTTCTATAGTGAGGATATGTAGGAGTCAGATATTGAGCTATTAGTAAGGAGAGAGACTCAATATGCTATGGCATCGGCAGCTATCTTTAGGTATTCAGGTGGGAAGTTGTCAGCTGTAGTGAAGCAAGGTTTGAGTTTAAGTAGAAGTTCTGAGTTTAAGTAGAATATTTTTATCATTGATGTGGTGACTGATCCTAAGTGAAGGTTGCTAGCAATGGATATAGGGGGTAAATTAGGTTCAGGTGGGGATGCTGGTTGGGGGTAAAAGAAGAAGTGTGTATGGTACACAGGGAATATTGCTTTTGGTCTAATCTGTTATTTGTTGAATTGCTAGGATTGGGTGTTATTGAGGGGGTGGTAAAAGCACTGGATGGGGATGAAGAGTTTTTTTTAGGGAAAATGCTTTTTATGAAGTAGGTATTGAATAAGGTTGCAATTTCTACTGGAGACCTATTATGAGAAGGGTTAGGCCCCTTGTTTGCACCTGGATGTAACAGGTTACATATTGATGTCCAGAATTTTTGGGGGTCATTTTTGTGCTGAAGTTGTAGATAATTGTATTATTTTTTATCTAAGTTAGCTTGTTTTTACTCAGATTGTGCAATTCTGTGTAAAGTTGAAGGGTACAGGGAGTTTTAATTTTAAGCCATCCTTTCTAAGCTTTGTCTCAGCTAGACATTGAAGTTTTTTATTTGGGTATTGGTTAATTTCCAGTCTTTTGACGAGTAGGGCATGGTTGTTTAAAGTATTTAAGCATATGGTATTAAAAGTATCGGGTGTTTCACTAAGTGGAAGAGTTTTTAGGACAGACCAATTAAAGGCTTTCAATGAACCGATGTAGGAGTCTATATTGAATTTAGAAATGTGTTGGGTTATTTTAAGTTGGTGAGTGTGAGGTTGGTGGGTGGTATTTCTATGGGTAGTCCCTAAGTAATTTTGGATAGGTTCAAGAGGTTGTAAATTTACTAGGGTCAGAGAGCAGTATCCAGTCTAGAATTACACCTTTACTGTTGGCATTATTAAATCTAGTGTGTTTTGATAAGTTGTGCATAACCATAAAGGTTGAGGGAAAGTCTGACATAAGGCTTTGCTAGTCAATATTTACATCTTATAGTATAATTTTTTTTTCATAAGGTTTATAATTACTTGTCCAGGAGCAGATTTTTTTTCTAAAATTATTAAATTATTTCCAGGTGTGATATAGACTGTAACAAAACACAGCTTAAGCTTTAGCAGTGATACCAATATCTCAGCATTTTAGAATTTTGGGATGATGTGTGAATAGGGATAGAGATTGTATGAACTCAGATAAATTAAGGCTACCCCTCCTGATTTCTTGTCAGGCCTATCAGCTCGGACAATTCTGTAGCCTGGAGAGTAATTCACAGTCTTTAATGTTAAGCTCAAGGCAAGTTTCTGTGATGTTAAGAGCATCAGGGTTATAATGTGATAGTAGTTTTGTAATTTTGTTACAAATGCTGCAGAAGTTAATACTGACAATATTAACCTTTTTTGGAAGATAAGAGGGAGAATGATGGGGTGAGGGGTTTGGTATGTTAGTTTTACTAGTTTGGATAGGTAGTTGTTTAATGATAGGACAGAGGTATAGTTTGAGGTGGTAAATGAAGGAGGGTTAGTTAATTCACCATTTTGTAGTGGTAGTTCTTTTGCTATTTAGATTAATTGGTGAGTTTTTGGGGCCTGGGCTGGGCTGGACATTAGCACACTGTGGGATTTCAGACAGGTGACGTATTGATTTTGAGGGGGCCTGTAGGAGTTTTATTTTTTTCAGTAGAGTGGTAATAGTGAAGTATTTTGTGATTAAGGTAAAGACAAGATGAGACATTAAAAGGTAAGGAGATTTATTGGTATAGCTACTTCTCATTTCATAGTGTTCTGAGTAAGCTGCAGTAGTACAGATGTATAGAGGTGAATGTATACACTATACAGTGATAGTTTGTTACATAGGATGCTAGTAGCAGCAGAAAGATACATGATGCTTGGAGAAACATTTGAAATTTCAGTGGTTGTAGAGAAGACAAAAAAGTGAAGTGCAGTATGTAGTATGAAGTGGAGGGAGGCAGAGGTGGAGTCCATGAAGAAGAGAAACTTGAAGAAGATTTGAGTTATTTGTTCATTTTCATTATGTAACAATGAGAATGGAAATGGAAGAGTATCCATGATATTTGAAGTAAGTTGGAGGTATAAGGAGCAGAAAATAACTAAGGACACTAATAATAAAATGTAAGTGTGTGTAATTGTATGAAGAGCAGCTGAGGCAGATGTAATTTCTGTGGCTGGGAGGAGTGAGTACCTGTGATTGCTTACTTGTGAGCTGGTTATGTTGCTGTAGGTGGGACAAATAAATGGTTTTGACAAAAATTGGTATGCACAACTACATTCTTCCAGAAGAGTAAATACATGTTAAGCATTCTGGGACATGTCAAAGGGGGGGGTGGGGGTTAGGAACAGAAAGTTTGCATTCTTCAAGTTGTCATTCATTAAATGGTAAATTACCTGTCTATATATCTTTCTGATTGGTGCAGCATGAAGATCTATATTGGGCAGTCTGTTGGGTTTAGGGATGAGTGAAGAACTGCAAAGTTCCACTATTTAGTCAGGTTAGAGTCTTCCCCAACTCATCCATTCTCTTTTCTCTCTCTACTCATCCTTTGTGTTCTTTCTTACCTTCCTTTACTTTTCCTTCTTTCCACCTTCCCTTCTCCTCACAGTACAGTGGATATAAAAACTGTACACATCCCTGTTAAAAGGCCAGGTTTGTATGATATAAAAAATGAGACCACAATAAATCATTTCAAAACTTTTCCCACCTTTAATGTGACCTATAACCTGTACAATTCAATTGAAAAACAAATCTGTTAGGGGAAAATATAAAAAATGAAAAACATACAATAAGCTGGTTGCATAAGTGTGCACATCCTTAAACTAATACTCATACTAAAACTGTCAGAATGATGTGCTCATCCTTAGGGAAGTTCTGCTGTCATTAGTAATGTGGCTGACCCATTTTTCCTGTCAAAAAGAAACAGAAGCATATATTGGCTTCTCCTCAGTTTTCTTTGGATAGGAGTAGTTTACTGGGTCTGGCTCAGGCCTTAATTCAGGTTATTGATCCTTCTAGTAAAGTAGTTTCTGTTAAAAGATAGGGGGATGCCTCTTTTCCTGAAGAGATTCACGATTCTGAATCTGAACAAGAAGATGCAGGGATGGATACATTTTTTTTCTTCAGATTTCTGATTCACACTCAGAGGAGAGGTCAGTTTCAGATTCTCTCTGTGTGGGGGTTTGCCTTTCTCCGAGACTATTGCTAGAATGTGCCACTAATTTCAGTGGGGGAATACTGAGTTTTCTCAGTCCCTCAGAAAATACTAAGAGTTGTTACAGAAGGATTTTTTTAGAACCTACACCTATTCATCCCATTTTATCTGCTTAACAGGATATGTGTGTAACTACCTGCAATTTTCCTGATATTCAGCCACCTTCCCTTAAAAAGGCAGATAAGCATGCATAAAGTTCTATACACTACTTCCAAACCTGACCCAGAAGCTATAGCTTTCATTGATCCCACTCCTGCTAAGCACTTAGTGAATTCCAATTCCATTCTTTCTGATAACGACAGGCAAATTATTGTTAGATATGGGAAAAGTATATACTTCTGTAACTCTGATTTTCAGAATTTTGAATTGTTAGGTTCATATGTTAAAGTATAAGCAATGTTTTATCTGCAGTTTCTTCTTGTGAGGAAAATCTGCTTTAAATAGCTGTTTCTTCTATTGCACAGGTCAATACTCATTGTGTATGGCTGTGTTAATACTTCTTCCAGGGCTAAGGACACTGGTACTGCTTTAAATAGTTTTGCATGGCTGCATTTTCAGAACCTCCCTGATGATGTTAAAAATTAGATTTTATATTCTCCCTTGGACAAAAATGTTGTGTTTGGCTCCTCTCCTGCAGAGATGATCAAAAAGTGTGATGAAAGTGACAAGCTGATCCAGGGAATCTTTAAGATTTTTCAGCCATACTTTTCCAAATTTTCAAAGTGATTTTCTATATTCTCATCCAATGCAATAAACAGTCTCAACAAAATACAGGTAAACAGACATTTAAGAAGAAATGACAAGGGGGTTCCAAAAAGGAGTATCAAACCTCCCAAAACCAAGGACCATACATTTCAATTGTATTGATTTTCGCAGAATGTCCAGATTTTTGGCTCATATTTTTGATCTGTTCCTCATAAAATTTGTGGTTTTCTAGCAAATCACTGGGATGATCTGAGGACTGAAGTCACTAAATAAGGATATACATTTAGTTTCAGACTTTAGATCCTTCAGAACATGTATGTTAAAACAAATCATGTTACTCTAGCAACTTTCTAAGTTTATAAGAGCAATATTTAAAATATGTCCCTATTTTTGGGCCTTTGTCCCCCCCATTTTGTCAAGCTTTGTCCAGATTTCTTGCATTAAAAGGTTGAGAGGTATGCCAAGGATAGTCCAACAAGTCTGAATAACTATTCAAGAGACCTTGTGAACTCTTCCCATCCTGGCCCATTTCTTCATGCAGAAAGTCTGAATCCCTGATTTTCTCTTTGGCAAAAGATTGTGTCAGACAAACGGGTTCTGAAAATCATTCATCAAGGTTACAGATGGCTTTGGGGAGGAAATTCTTCCTTTCCAGGTGGTCATTCCTCATCTTCCAGATCAGACTCTTTTGTTTCCACCAGTTTTTCCCCAATAAGTGATGGAATCAGTTCCTTCTTCTTAGGTGGGGAAGGGGTTTTATTCAAGAATGTTCTTAGTGCCAAAGAAAGAAAATTCTTGGAATCCATTTCTGGATCTTTCTTTCCTAAACCTGTTTGTGATAGTGCCCACATTCAAAATTATGTCACTCAAAACCTGCGACCTCTTCTTCCTCTTTCAAGTTTCCTGGCAAGACTAAACTTACAAGATGCTTATCATCACATCCCTATTCATCCAGTCTTCAGATGTTTCTTAAGGTTTTGTGTGTCTGGATCACATTATCAGTTCTCTGCCTTACCTTTTGGACTATCCACTGCACCAACAGTCTTCACAA